>NW_020664447.1:27969903-28048698 GCF_002925995.2 Terrapene triunguis
TGTGTGTGTGTGTGTGTGTGTGTGTGTGTGTGTGTGTGTGTGTGTGTGTGTGTGCAAAAATGGGATAAATCACCTTGTCCCCTCCTTCCTCCTGAGCTAAATTTGGATGCAGCTCAAAACTGGGGCCAGTGTCTCTTGAATTCTAACGTCGCTTGTCTTCTTTGCCTTTATTACAACACTGGGGGCCAATGGGGGGGAGGCGTGGGAGGAAGGGAAGAATTGTTGCTGCCCTTCCTTATATTCATGGGGGGATAAATTCCTCCCACCAACACTGAACTATGTGGATGAATGGCGGGCAGTGATCGTGACTCACGTAATGCCAGATAGACATCTGCACCCATCAGCATTAACTCAAGAGCTCTCCAATGACTATAAATATTAAATACCTGCTCCAGGCTATTCCATCTGGGCAGAACAGTGGGTGGTAAAGCAAAACCAACATTTTTAATGTTTAAATTGTATAACAGACATTTTAGTGTAAACCAGTCTTCTCTCTCCTCTCCTCCTTCCAACTCTTTTAAATTGCTTTTGTCAGTCAAACATTGTTTTTTTTTAATATTCATGCTTTCGGGCCATTGACCCTGGTTACCTTGGCACTCTCGGCAATATCACTTGCCAAGGTAACAAAGTCTAATCCATGAAGCAATGCATTATTCTGACAATGTGTCAAACTGTGGAGAATAAGAAGGAAAAAGCGGGAGAGATTTACTGACTATACACTTTAACATATACACTTCTGAAAACGCTATTTAATTCAACAAAACAATTCTTAGGAAGAAGTCATGGCTGAAATAACAGCTATTTGCTGGTTGTTCCCTCGATACCTGCTGAGATCATGCTGTGGTGTCATTCTGCATAGAGGGAATCCCTTAGGAGTGCTTATACAATGTTAGTCTATTGGTGTGGTATATGCTCTGGCAATGCCTTTCCTAGATGGGTGTTACTATTCATTCCAAGATTCATGGGACTTCCACCTGTCTGTTGTCCAGTGAACCTCGAGCCCAGGTTTAGGGCAGTCTGGAATTTATTTCAGACCTCACATTATTCCAATGCAGGATAACAATGAGATGACATTGTTTCTTTGCATGACAATGATGTCATTTTTGCATGACAAAATTGTCACCACATTGCCTTGTAATGTCTTCAGGGGTTCATGCAACATCGTTTTGCAAAGACATGTCATGATGCTACCTAGACCAGGATTATTTACCCACTGGACGTAAATAAACACAAGGAGGTGGGAAGCCTATTTTAAGAGCTAGAACGTTCCAGATCAGCAATACCCCTGGGGCCAGCTTCAGAGATATCACAGCATTGTGTTCCTCTCACTCCATTCTTCCTTTGATTAGTCTTTGGGAGAAACTGGAGACAGGAAACTGGAAATCACAATCCCATTGGAGAACTTGCAGACATCATTGGTGTTTGCAGATTTCCATATTTTTACAATGTGTTAGTCTGTCCATTAAAAAATAAAGTCAATAAACTGGATGTTGTATCTATTGCTAATAAAACAGAGCAGGAGTGAGTTGATGTAATACATATTCGAGGACTCTAGAGCGAGGTTAGAGAATACAATGGGGGGCGAGGGGGAGAACAGTTTGGTGAGTTTGCTTGAACAAAGATTCCAGTTTGATCTGCCTCACTGTTACTTAGTTCAGTCAAAGACCAACAATAGAAGTTTGCTTATATGAATTGAGTAAGGACTGTGATTTGCCCTATGAAGAGATCTCAGTTAGGTGGCACTGTTAGACTTGTGGTACTGTCCGAGTATATTTTCAGGAGGTAATTCGCTCTGGTAATTTGCTACATTTTCAACAGTGGGATTGATAATTATAGGAATATTCCTGTACTGTGTAGCCATATGTAGGTTTCCTGCCTTCTCATCTACTCATCTGGGAAACCATTACACAAATAGTAATCGAAAACCAAAACGTTTGTCAAAATTGTCCTGGTTTTGTTTTCTGGGTTTCAAGAAATTGGGAATGGAAAATGAAAAGAGGCCAACTTGGCTTAGATGCTGCAAGTTTCTCCTGTGCGTGTGTGCATGTGTGTGAGAGAGAGAGAGTGCGTGAGAGAGAGAAAGGGGGAGAGAGAGTGTGTGTGTTTGTCTGTCTGGGGGGGTCACTCCAGAGAAAGCAAACAAGGAAAAGCTGAAGTCCAGGATTATAAAGGCAAACTCATCACACCTTGGAGGAAATAAATGTGGTTATGTGAGGGAAACATTAAATTTAATACAGTCAGGAGGTCTGTTTAGAATGGAGAGGACATCAAGCTAATGATTTAAAAAAGAAACTCAACACAAAAACACAGTGTAAATGGAAAATAAATAAATTTAACACAAGACACTCCTGGTCCCAGACTTATATGTTAATAACGCTGCTATTAGGTGGAGACACTGTGGTGGTGCCTGAGCTGTCAGGAGTTTTTTTTTCTTTTCTTGTAAGACCTTAATCAGTGTTACTTGAAATGATTATGTGGCTTTTATAATAGCATGCAGCAGCACATTTTAATGGCATGTCTGAATTCTGTTCCATTTAATTTCTATCTGGAGCAATATT
Source organism: Terrapene triunguis (assembly GCF_002925995.2). Lineage (NCBI taxonomy): Eukaryota > Metazoa > Chordata > Testudines > Emydidae > Terrapene > Terrapene triunguis. The sequence continues at coordinate 27,972,462 of NW_020664447.1, forward strand.
AAACCCCTAATAAATAATCTGTATCTAAAACAGTCTCTTAAAAAATGTATGCCAGCACCAACACATCTCCTTGATGTTACTGCAATAAGCTCGAGGAGAGCTCTGGAGTGTGTGTTTGCTCATTACCTAACCTGTTTTCCCCTCCCCAGGAATAGTAAGGAAGAATGTAATTTTGGGAATGCTGGATGAAATTCACCTGTGCTAAGGATCAGCACAAAGGTATGTGGAAGCCTGTCTGAATAACTGATTTTTTTGTATACTGAAATGAAACTAAATGAAATGTTTTTGGCAAACCAAAAAAGTCAAATTTTGCTTTGGGCTGAACAAAACGTGTTGTTTAACCAAAAACAAAGTGTTTAATTTTGTTTTTAAGTTTAATACCTTAAAAATTTGAGGTAAAACTCAAAATGAAAAGTCAAAATGAATCAGAAAATGGAAATGTTTCATTTTGAAAATGTCAAAATAAAACATTTAGGTTGTTTTTTTTTTCAGATTCTCACTCTCTTTCTTTTAACCAAAACAATTTGGAAATTTGACACAAACTTGCAAAATGTTTTGATCTACCTGAACCTGCACTTTCCAGCTGAAAACAGTTATGGAAGAAAAATTTCACCCAACTCTACCTATATGTTACTTAAATCCTGCATAAGCCCATAGAGCTAAATTTCAGCCACTAAAAGCAAAAGTAACTGGACTTTAAACCCTAGTCCTAAATTGCAACATTCTGTCTGACTCTAGGGAAGGAGTATTCTTAACTCATTGCTCTGTAGTGGAAGTACATAAGGGACCCAGCTGTACACAGATGTGCACACCCAGAGGTTTTCATTCCCTCTTTAGGTCTATATGTATCTAGGATTTACACTAATATAGAATAGCAATATAGTTGCCTTCAAAGTTTTCTTTAGCTCTGCTGCTGCTTACAACTCTACAGAGCACCTGCGACACTCCAGCCCACCTTCTATTCTCATTTGCTGACTCTAACTCCTCTGTTGACTCCCAAGACCATGCTTCTCCCCATCAGTCTGGAATTGCCTTCCAATTATAATGCAACTTTGTCACTCTTCGACACCTTCCATCCAGTAATTTCAAACTCTTTCAGAACAGAACAGTAATGAACTGCTCCTCACAGCAGCCTTGTAAACGTCATTATCCCTGTTGTACAGATGGTAAAACTGAGGCCCAGAAGAGGTGAAATGACTTGCTCATGCCACCCAGCAGGTCAGGGGCACAGCCAGCAATAGAACCCACATTCCCTGACTCCCATTCCTGGGCCTTCACCACAAATCCATCCTAATTCTTTTCAGTGCCTGCTTACCAAGCTCCCTTCCTCTGCTTCCTAAAACCCCACCTGTCCTGTGTGCATAACTCCAGACACAGTCACCACCCAGCACTCTGTGCTTGTCCATATTTTGGTCTGTATCCTCTCAGTCTGTCTTGTTTTATTTCCTCTAGATTGTAATCTCTTTGTGGCAGGGAGCAGTTAATAGTTCCCCACCTACTGTCCACTGCACAGTGCTGTGTACACCTAGGGATCTGTGCAAATTATTATTCTTAATTAAAAAGTAACGATCTGAGGACTAGTGATGGGTAAACCGCAAAAGGCCCATGCATGGATTGGAAGCATCCAAACCTGTATGTACTGCAAAATAGCTCTGGCAATCTCACAGGAACACTTTCACTCTGATGAGATTTCTGGTGCTTCCTCCTTCCTTACATATGCATGACACTTAAATATAATAGACAGTTCCCTGTCCCAATAGGCTTCAAATCTAGACAAATACTTCTCTTACAACCCCTTATTTTACCCAGATATGAGAAAGCTTTGTCTGTTTGAGTAGTACAGTTGTCTTCAATGGGAATCACATTTTCTATGGGTTTCCTGGATTGGATTCTAAATTGCACGTGACATAGGGAGAGAAGGCATCAGACAAGGGAAGAAGAGAAAGGGAAAGATGAGGTGGTTCACATATGCAGGATAATAATTTTAGGTCATTTAAGAGAGTGTTTGTTTGAGTACCGTACGTGTCATGTTTGTTCTTTTTTTTTAAAGTATTAATTTTAATCAAATCAACACAGGTGTGAAGGTCAGCAAGAGGCTAATAAAAAGTGGAGTTTGAGGAGGGAAGGAAGGATGTTGCCTGGCATACTCTACTGGGAGGTGACTTTGGAAATAGAGGGCAGCATGGGAGAAGGCACAGAGGTACATTATGGGGTTTTACACCTTCCTCCAAACCCTATGGCACAGGCCACCATTGGACGTAGGTTACCTAGTTAGAGGGGCCATTCGTCTATGTTGGTCTGGCAATGCATATTGTCAAATGTAACATTTCCTTGATGAGTGGATAGCAGCATAGGTATGCTACGCAGCATGTGTCATCTTCAGGATGCACTATTGCTAATAACAAGTAGAAAGCCATTGCTCTTTTGCTGGGACAAAAATGTGGGGAGCGGGTTGCCTTCAAATTTTCATTGTTTGTTATTTAAAAAAAACCAACGTTCCCCCCCAACACTGAAAGTATTCTCCCCACCTATCTGCCATTCGTGTTGGCATGTCCATTCCATACATGATTGTTTTAAATCTGTATCCAGTAAAGAAGGGAGGTGCTTTGAGAAATGAGATGTAAATTTGGCCATAATGTTGGAAACCCAAATACATTTCCGGCTGGATCTGAGATTGCACTTTCTGAACACCAAAAGTCTCTTTAGTTGGTGGAAGAACTCATACAGAAATGGTGGGTAGAAAGGCCCTTTGTGTTTGTGATGCAGTCTCACCCGTGTCCAATGCTTCCTAGCCAGTCCCAGCTGTTATTGTAGAATGCAACTGCCACTACAGGAATATCTCTAGTCTGCAAACCAAGATGCTACGGGCACTTTGTGTTTATCAGGCTCCCATCAAATTATAGCTTGCTGGGCATTATTTTGCTTCCTGTGTGTTCAGCACAGACAGAAATGTTTCCATCTACTGATTCCCCTCCCCTCTCTGAAATATCAGGCACACACTTGTCATGCTTAGAGGAATGGATTTATAGCTGATGCTGTCTCTTTCCCCTCTCTCTCCCCCCGACCTCACTGGAGCTGCCATCCAGATGGGCCTGTATTATAAGCTTTGACGTGTAAAGCCCAGCTTAGGCCAGATGCTCTTTGTTCCCAGCAATATTCTCTCCCAAGTGTAGATGTATGGGAGCTTGAGGTGGCTTGTAAACACATTTCTGTCCCTGCAGCTTGTTTATGGTTTATGTAACACAGAGACTGATGGATGCTTGCACATGCACCTCAGAAAGTCATGGGTTCAAATCTCATGCCAAGACTTAGGTTCATAGGTGGTGCAGTATTGGTGTGCATGTGAGAGACAGGCTGCTTAGAGGAGGAAAGGATTTTGCAGTCCCAGGAGGAGTTCAAATACCTTATCAGGGAGGTTTTATAATAAAGCAAAAGAGTAAATGTGAAGCATGTCCTCCCCCTGGAGGGGTTAAACACAAATTCAGCAGGCTTCCCTCCGTCAAAGCCCAAAAGAAAGGTCTAAAATGTGGTTCACCTCAGCCAAGTTCCAGAGGGGAACTCAGTCCTTCTTCTTGGACCTTGCCTACACTAGGTTTTTGTGGAAAATATCTCACCTTTGCACTAGCACTCACACAGCTCCTCTAATGGCAGTAATGGTGAAAACACTAGTGTACACAGGGCTCAGGCACCACTGATGCTCTGAGAAGGCTTTGATGACACTGTAATGAAAACACCAGGGCCCTCTCTATGCTAACACTCCTACTATTGGGATCACCAATAGAACTGCACCATGACTAGTGCAAGGGTCATAGATTTCCAAGAAAGGTCTAGGGTAGCCTGCTCAGGGGACTGGATTAACCCCTTCCTTGCCACCCTCTGAATGGTTTTATCCAGACTATCAGAGTAACTGTTAATGTGACAATCTTTGGAGGATATGTGAAGTCAAGGTCTTTTCTGCCTGCTATGGAGTGGCTGATTAGATGAAAGCAAAAAGTTCCATGACGTCTCAGCCAACATTCCCTCCCTCAGTAAGGGGCCTGATTCTGTAAACTGAGTGCTCTTAGTTCCGAAGAACTTTGGGACGGGACCTAAAAGAAGTTCCATTGTCATAGGGTGAGAAAGGCACTGCTCCATAAAACCCGTTCTCCTCCTCCTCCTCCGCTACTCCCCCTCAACGTGGCAACCTGCCTTCAGCCAAGGAGGACTTTTTGAGACTCTCTTTGGAGCCTCTCAAACTCAGCCAGTGTCAAATAACAAGTGGCGCGTTTTCTGTTCCCAGCACCTGGTTGCAGGGGGTGCTCTCCATGTCTCCGTGGCTGAATAGACAGACTGAAAGCACCGCTGATTCACCACCTCTGTCTATGTCTCATCTGGTTACACAGACAGTGAGGTGAGCCTAAGGCCCAGCAGTGCTAGGTCTCAGGGACAAGACGCTGCATGTCCATCAGAACTCGTTTGAGTCCACAACTGTGCAAGAGCAGGGTCCCCAGAGAAATCTCTGGCGTTCCACTTATAACAGACAGGCATGTCCTGCTGCTGCAGGATCAGCCCCCTGATAAGGCTTTTATATTTATCCAGCTTTCCCTGTGTCCTGAACTTTGCCTGTATCTTTGGCAAAAGGGCAGTTACCCCAGGTCAGAGCATCGCCTCAGGCTACTAAGGAGAATCAGCTTTCAATTTCTGCAGTGACTTTCTTTCCCTTTTTTCTCTTATCCCTCCAGCCATCGCAGAATAATTCCCATCCCTATTAGCTTACTCTCCCCCTCCCTTCTCTTCCCCTTTGAAATTCTTCCTTCTGTCCCTGGGATTGGGGAGGAAGAAGGGGGTGGGGGAGAGGCTGCAGAATTCCTCCACATATTACACAAAAGCCTCAAGTATCCCAGTGTCAACCCCAGAGGGCGGCTGAGTAATTTAATTAAAGGGAAGGGGGCTTTTGTTTTACTCGCTTTCTTTTTTTTTATTTCCAATTTAAAACTAAAAGAATGAAAGAAAGAATGAAGGAAAGGAACAATGGTGCTGATGGACGCAACATCACCAGGTTTCCCCTCTCTGCTCAACCTCTTGCTGAGGAAATGCCAAGGAGCTGCCACCATGAGAGCATGATACTCTGAGAGCACTGGATGGTTCCTCCCCACCCCCGCCCTGCTCGTCCCCATCTCTACTCAAGGGAATGACAGATTCTGAGAATTAACATAGAATTCCTTTGCAGAAAACGCATTCTTACTGTTCTCTCCACCTTCCCCCTTCTTTTTCTCCCATTCCTCCTCTTTGCACATCTCTTCATGTCTTTTTCTCCCTCTTATCCCCATCTTAACCTGTCTCCTTTCTTCCCTCCCCCACATCTGCCTTTTCTCCCTCATGATTGTTATGCACTCCTAGATTTCAACCTCCTTTTCTTTGCCCCTCTCTCTTGACTTTTCCCTCCTTTTCCCCCCTCTCATGGTATACATTTCCCACTACTCCCTCCCATTTCTCCCCTCACTCCCCCCCCCCATGCTCTTGACTGGGATGAGCTGAATCTGGCTCCAATAAATGACATCTTGATTCCTCAGCCTGACATTTATTAATTACAGATTCATCACACACTCGGCTCGGAGCGCTCACTGCGGGGCAGGACCGAATGCGGGAGAAAGTGGCGTCTCATTTAAGGGATCATGGACAAAGTGTCAACTTACCACTATGCTGAAAGTATAGTGTTCTTGTCACTATTTTTCTTCCCTGTGGGACACAATGTTTTCACTGGGGCGGGAGGGTGGGGGGGGGGGAAGGAGAGGAGGACTAATTCTATGTCCTATCCTTGGGGTCAATATGCAATGACACTATGTCCTCGCCTACCAATGTAATGTCACCATGTGCAGCAGCCCCCCACCATACCACTGTGTAGTCATTGCCTATCTACCAACCTATCTAGCATGCTTTATAGGGTGGTGTCACCTTAGGATCTATGTACTAGTTGGTCTCAGTTTTGCCTATTAAACTTGAATTAAAGAGTCTTCAACTCCTGACCAAATGGAGGGTAATTTCCTTTTACGAGGACCATCTGGTTTGGGGTAAGCAAGGACACTCCTTAGTTAATATAATTCACCTCCCTGCTACTGTGATTCACTGAAATAGTTCAGACTAGGGCTGTGAGGGACAAAGGGGATCTATGAGAGATGGGGATATAAGGTGTTCAGGTAGGCGGCACTGGGCAGGGATGTGGAGATCTGCTCCCCCGAGGGGAAATTCACACCATGGAGAGAGCCAGCCCAAGGCCTGTGTGGTCTATAGGCCCTATGGGGCCTTTTGCACAGAGGGAATTTTATCCCAACCAAATACTTGCAGTGATGTTGGGCTACCTCATACCAACACGGGAGAGGACTCTCTTTGAAGAAGTCAAACTGAAACCTGAAGTCAACCCAAACTAGCCTCCACATCCCCAGTTAGAAGATCCTAGATTAGGAACCCAAGCAAACAGCAGGTGGGGAAACCCTTTGGGAGTTCAAGTCTGCATACTACCCTTCTCAGCTGCGCATCCCAGATGAGTACTCAAAAGAACAGCAAGGTATGCTGTTCGTGACTAAGTAGGTTATTCTGCCCTCTGAGTTTGTAGTAAATACAGTGCTCTAGAATGGGGCTGGGGCCACTGTGCTGTAGAAGATTCCATCTTTTGAATGAGATAGAAAACCCAGTTTAGTTTTCTAATCCTCTAAGCAGATTCATTTGGACAGACCCTGAGGAGCCCCAATGACTTCCATGGAGCTCCATGCAGGGGTATGGATCAGCCTGAGCAGATGCATTTGCTGTCTCATCTCCTTCCACGATTTGCACATTATACATAAAAACTGAGGTCCTGATCACTTCATGGTCATCAAAGATGCTGCAAGAATAGGGGCATTAGCTCTCCAAGTTAAATTCCAATTTGGGCAGCTACATGCTGCTGTCCTAAATCCCACCACCACCACCACCACCAACTTTGCCCCCTTCCAGCCTCAACTCTCTGTGTTATTATTCTTCACTTCCCATTCTAAATGGTTGTGTAGGGTTGCTGTTAATTAAAGAGCTTCCATGTTTCACTCCAGAAGTATGTGTGGTTCAGTATGGAGGAATTGAAGACTACATGCAACCATTTGGGGAATGCTCTTTAGACATACAGAATTGTTTGTCTTGTTTTGCTGCCTCTAGCCTCTCAGACTGCCTCTACATTCACAGTCTTCTAAAGATTTTCGGGGGAGGGGTTGGGGTTTTTTGGTTTATAATCTTTCTGAACTGTTCACCCTCTTGGTTTCCTTCTGGCCCCTCCTCATCCCCCAGAAGCCATGTATAAATTCCAGGGAGATATTCTGCTTCATGTCTCCACCCCAAGTGGCCAGCAGAGGTTAACATAACAAGTCAGAAATGCACTTAATTCCATCCCTCTTTGTGTCAGAGCTTTCCTAAGTCATATTTCTCTCCCAGACTCTCACTGAACTCTATGTCTGTGGCAGACTTCCCTTATTAAAGGGGACACAAAGACCAATTAGTTGTTATATAATAGCTCTGGATGGCCAGGCAATGGGACCAAGGGCACTTGTTCAAATTAATAGGGTCTGGGATTGATTTAAATCAAGGAAAGCAAGCTAGTTCAAGCTGTAATATCTCTCTAGTATCTCCTCACCCCAAACAGGACAGCTTTGAGAGACTATTGATGTAAAACCATGTGACATCTGATTACACCAGTCTAAGATCTCATTCCTATATTGGAGACTATGTTCTTGTAATGTCTGAGTTGTGGATTTTTCTCCTCATCTTTACCCATTTCATACGGGAAAATGTCATTATTTCTGGAAAATTTGCTCTGCCAAGAAAGCTGTTTTCACTGAAGAAAGGGCTTATGAATATAGTGAAGGGTTTGGGAACTAAAACCATTGAAGAAAAGTTCAATCTTGGGAAGAGAAGACTGAGGAGAGAGAGGGAATAACTGCCTACAGACACCAAAATAGATACCCTAAAGAGGGCAGAGATCAATTATACTCATTAGTCAATAAGAACAGAACAGGATATAAGCTTAAGCTGCAGAGGGGAAGAAAAATCTGTTAGGCCATGCATCGAGCTGCTAAGAGGCTTTGCCAATTCCCTTTCACTGGAGACACTCAAGGCTAGGCCTATTGGGGAGGGTTAAGGATAAGTAAATCAATGCTGCAGTGAGGATGGCTCACTCCGTCATTGCTTCCAAATGGCATTATGCATTGATAAATTATGTGACAAAAAGCACATCTAGGATGTTGATGGCAAAAGGAAACAAAACCCAAAACAAACACAAAAGTCCGTTAAATTTGTTGTCCATGGAGGCTGGTTCCCAGAAAGTAAGGCGATAGGCAAATGAGAAATGCAGACGTTAGCAAGAGAGGTAGATCACATTTAGAAACTATATACAGAGACTCCAAGGTATGTATCAAATTTTATTTTTACTTCCCATGGTCAAAAAGGCCTCCCTGGCAGACCCTGCACGGGACTATTTTTAATCCACTCTGACCCACTCCCACTACCATGGCAGTGGGTCCTGCAGGACCTGTGGGACCCTGGTTCCGCTGCAGGGCTCTACTCCATGTCACCTAGAGTAATAGTCAGAAGCTGCTATGGCACTTTATTGAGGAGGAAAAAACTGGTGGGAAATTGGGCTCCTGTGCATGATTCCTTCCATTCTGTGGGTTAAATTCAGGCAGGGAGACATTTTAAACACATCGAGATAGATCCTTGATTCATGCTATGTCAATTTACACCAGCTGAGAAACTGGCCTCTCATATTAATATATATCTTCATGTAAAATGTGTAGTAGATTATTCAGCACAGATTATGAAATAAGTGATAATATGAGCCCTCCTCCCAACACACAGAGTCCAGACATCACAATCCCTTGATCCATCAATGAGTTGATCATAAATGTCTTGTTATCAAACAGGAAAAGTAGTAACAGCCACATACTCACCCATCCTCATATAATAGCAAATCTCTAGTAACTCAGCTCTCAGGGAGAAAAAAATCAAACAAATATGCAAGAGGGCAATGGCACATTTCCTGCAGTACATGATGTTCATGTAAAAATGTGTTCTTGGACAGCCTTGTATGTGAGATACTCAATATACAAAACACAATACAGAAAAAATAGGGATACAGCTATATACAGAACTTGGGCAAGCTGAAGACCTAAGATAACTCCTGCTTGTGTCTCATGGTTATCACATCACATAGGTATGTAACCCTGCAGTTACTTGTGCAGCATCCCTGGAATCACACAGAGGGCAAGTGTTTTGTGTGGTTAAAGCAGAGAGCTGAAAGTCAGAGCTCCTGGGTTCTGCCACTGACTTGCTGCATGAACTTAGGCAAGTCTCTTAACTTCTGCACCACAATTTACCCTTCTGTAAAATAGGTTTAATAATACTTAGTGCTAGGAGGCTTCATTCATTAACAGAGCTAGTCACAAGTAATTTTGCAAATAAGAGTGCCAACTTCCAGTGGTATAATTCATGTCCTATTATTAATTATTTGTGAGTATTTAGATGAGCACGAGATACTCATGTAAATGTGTGAGTCCTTACAGTTTCAAAAACTTCAACATTAATTGCTCATCCAGAATTGTGTCCTGGAAGGTACATTATCCTTCTGTTATTGTTACTCTTCTGTTTAAAAAAATATTTCAGTCATCCAATCAGGGAACAGAAACAACACCATGTGACTTGACCAGTAGTACAACACAAATAACGGCTAGTCAGAACAGACACTTTGCAAACACCTCATAGGCTGAAAATTATCTAGCAAACTATTTTGGCAAATACTTGTGAACAGGAAAGAGACTCCCTGGAATTAGGAACAGTTAGCAAATGAATTGTCAGAAAAAAGGGGTTAAAATCCATAACAAATAGAATTTGTAACAAATAGTTCAACTAGCTCTATGAACATTTCTAACATGCTTTAAGAGCCTCAGATGAAAGGTGTGAGAGAGTTGCAGAGTATTGAACGGTAAAGTATTGTTATATATGCATTGGCATACAAAGTGTGTACAAAGGAAGCACTAATAAAGTAAAAAAAAAAAAATCCAATAGATTAGTATTAAACTAGCTGACCCAAGTAAGGGAAAGTTGGGGGGGGAGTTTGCCCTGAGCAATCCATGATTCCTGTAGAGAAATGTGTTTTGTAAGGGAATTCAGCTAAAGAGAATGAAAGCAATCCCCCGCCGCAGCCTTCCCTTCACCCCCCACACACTTTGTTTCTAGAAGGGAAGAGATATTACTGGAGGCTGCTCCTCTCAAATGTAAGCCAGACATGAGAGAACAGCAGAACCTGGCGTTCATTAGGGTCCATTTCTCCTGGCAACTTGGTACATCTGTCACACTGCAGGAAAGAGACCCTTCTGGATTCTCTCTGCATCTTGGCAACACCAGTCAGTAGGCACATGCCCAAAAACACATACACATGGCTCTGTATGAAGTGAAGCCACAGGAAATATGTCAAGCCAAATAAAAGTTACACTGCTTGATTTGCTGCCTCTATAGAAAAAGATTCCATGATCCACTCCTCAGACTCTGGAGTCAGTCGTTTATCTCTGATCATTTCCATTAATCACAAGGGTATGTTTGGTGGGATGCAGGGCAGACTAGGGAGTGAGGAGAAGGAGGCTCAGTTTGCTGGAGATCATGAATGGAAAGTTTTGGTTCACCAGCCTTATCACCAATGGTGCCACTGTTACACCACAGCCCTCAGACTCGGCTGGGGGGTTAGGAATTTGGGTGGAGAGGGCTGGGGAGAGCAGTGTCTGTGGGAAAGCAAAGAGCTGGCAGTCAAAACTAACACTTTGAGACATATTTTGCAAAATGTGATTCTCTAACCCCTCCCACCACCAATCTCCCAAGAACACTTCAGAAGGCGATGAGAGCAGGGAGGCAGGTTGGGCCTGGAGGGAAAAAAGGACAGCATTCAGTCTGGCACAAGCTACATCTCTGCTGTGCACTCACTTGTCCTTAATCTCCAAAGAAGGATAGTGATCCCCGCTGGTGATGCTTAAAGGGTCTTGTGCAGAAACAATGAAACCTGAGAAGATTAGGTGCTATGATCCAAAAATCAAAAGGGTAGCCAACCTTGCACAGGGAGGTAATCCTGCAAGATGAAACCATCTTGGAAAATTTCTGGTTCTTGCTGAGTCAGAAACATGGGCCAGACTCAGCCAGTACTTCTTGACATGCCATTCCAGGATTTTCTAGACAGTTGGCTCCTGTAAACCTGGGTGTCAAACACATGGCCAGTGGGCCAACTCAGACCCAGTCATTCTATTTATCTAGCCCCCATCACCGGTTCACATGCTGTAGAATGCAAGATCCCATTTTTTAAATAAATTGGTTTCTAGTTATTTCAATTCCAAAGAACCTTCTAAATGTGACCCCCAAAGCAATGTTCTCAAACAGTCTGAAACAACAGCTTCCAGAGAGAATTGCCCTATTTATCTCAATGGGATATTAATTCTGAAGTCTCTTTAAGGGCCAGATTTTCAAATAATTTTTGCATTGAATTAGCATATACAATCACTACAAGTGTGCATGCAGGACAAGCAACTGCGCATGCAAATGGACAAATAAAATAAGGAAGAAATAGCAGTGAATCTAAAAGAGCCATGTATCAATAATGCTGAATGGAAATAGTAACTTTGCTAATTGAAGACATATGGCCTACACTAGAGCTGTATTTTATTTCCTACTTGTGTACAAACCTCCCATTGGTTTTATATTGCCCTGGTTTTGTAGACCAGGCCTATTGATCACAATGTAAAATGTAGTTCATCCCTCTCAACAGGATGAGTTTGACAACCTGCTATAGAAGGTTCATTGAAGTTTCTAGCCCTTCGCGTTGTGAAGGACAATCCCTGAATGTGACCCACTACCTTGGTTTCTGGATTGTTCATCTCAATAGAATGTTAGTGCTGATGCCTAATGCCGACAATTTAAATGGCAGCGTTTCTAACTATTTCACTCCAGCTCCTCTGGGATCAGTTTCAGAGCATGGGTAGAGTACCTCTATGTTTCCAACCCCGAGCCTGTCTCCTGGTCAGAAACTCAGCCAGCCCAAGCTGTCTCTTCTCTCTCCACAGAGCTGTGCAAAGAACTTCCTGTGTGCGCCTCAGATGCAGAGAGATCACCAGGTGCATAAAAAGGCCAGCAGTTGTGTGATGGGCATGCATTAAAAGTGACCAGGAATATGACTGAAGCTGACAACCAAGCAGGAAAACAGACTACTGGACGAGCCCCATGATACACCCCTGGCATGTAAGGAGCGTTGACACACAGGCACCATTCTCTACTATGCTGACCCATCACTCAGGTTAGAATGCCTGCACCACCTGCCATGGGAGTGATAAACAAATACTATATGAGGAGTGACTGGGCAGGCAATGCCATGGAATCGTGTTATGTTGTAGGCTGAGTCATTTCCAAGCAGCCACACACTAAGGCAGATGTCCAATAAAGTTGCAAAAGAATAGTTAGCATCAGCTTCACTAGTCACCTTCCAGTGGGCACACATAGCCCCCACACATCCTCTAAAGAATAGCACAGAGAGGAAGGAGAGCCCCCTGAACAAAGCACTGCAAGGCCAGGACACAGAAACAGCCGATGTGTGCCCATATACCATCTGGACAGATGTGTGATGATACTATCTTTTTCTCCAGAACCTCAGCTTTCGTTTTTTTCTGAAAAGGTAGTTATGGCTACAAATCAATGCAAATGAGTCTGCAGAGACTTTGGAACAATAGCTGTGAGCTTCCCCATTCATCTCACAGAGGCATTAAGTCACGTGCCTTATGGTGATAATTTAGTTATCAATATTGTTTACTATGGTTTTCTTCATGTGAGAAAGGAGCAGGAGGATCACAGTTCTGCTCAACTTAGGTTATGTCTACAGTTAAAACACTACAGTGGCACAGCTGCAAACAGTGTAGACACTTACTACAGGGACAGGAGGGGTTCTCCTGTCACATTGTAAGTAATCCACCTCCCTGAGAGGTGATAACTAGGTCAACCGAAGAATTCTTCCATCAACCTAGTGCTGTCTATACTGGGGGTTAGGTGGCGTAACTACATCTCTCAGGGGTTTTTACATCCCTGAGAACCATAGCTTTGCCTGTGTAACTTTTCAGTGTAGATCAATTGAGCAATTTCTCATTTTGGTGCCACAATTGGACAGCATGTAGGAAACTCTATTTATCTCTCCACCTTCCCTCCCCCAGTCAAGAAGGAGCCAAGCAATGGGACTAGTAGAGCATATTGAAGCCTCACTCAGGAGGAGCCAAGCTCAAGGAACCCAATGGACCCAAGCAGGGAATCTTAATATTCAGCTTTTGGAGGAAAATTCTACATTACAGAAAAGTTTGTTTATTTTTAAATAAAAATGTCTGTCTCTCTCAGGACTTCAAAAGAGCTATAAAAATAAGGGTGTTTTTCTGGGGAGAAAAGACTACTTGAACTGCATCTAAAATAGGTAGACTGGATTCTCCATCATGTGAGGTTATGGGCCTTAAGCAGGAATTTACTGGGAGAAATTTTGTGGCCTGTCTTCTCCAGGAGGTTAGACTAGATCAGGGGTCGGCAACCTTTCAGAAGTGGTGTGCCGAGTCTTCATTTATTCACTCTAATTTAAGGTTTCGCGTGCCAGTAATACATTTTAATGTTTTTAGAATGTCTCCTTCTATGTCTACAATATATAACTAAACTATTGTTGTATGTAAAGTAAACAAGGTTTTTAAAATGTTTAAGAAGCTTCATTTAAAATTAAATTAAAATGCAGAGCCCCCCGGACCAGTGGCCAGGACCTGGGCATTGTGAGTGCCACTGAAAATCAGCTTGCATGCCACCTTTGGCACGCGTGCCATAGGTTGCCTACCCCTGGACTAGATGATCATAATAGTCCCGTCTGACCTTAAAATCTGTGACTGTGATACAGACAATCATATTTTGAATATCTGTACAGGATACAGTGAATGCTGGGTTTTTTGATGATTCACGTGGGTGGAGCTTATTTTGTGGATGGAGCTTGGAAGAGTACCAATGCCTTTTCCCCCATAATTTCATCATTGTGCAAAGCCACAATGTGTTACCCTGCCTGCCTGGTCTGCCCACTGTATGATTGTGAGGGATGGTTGGCTTGACCCACTCACATGGGCTATGCAGGCATCTCCCATGGGGGCCTCTGCTAATCAGGTCCTAGATCAGAGGTGGGCTGCATCAGGTTTCGTTCAAATTCTAAAAAGGATAACCCTATATTATAAAATAATATGGCTTTTAAGAGTGTGAGGAGAAGGGGAAATGAGAAAGACAGAAAGAGAATAGGAAGAAGGAAAGATATGTAAAGCATTTTACTTTCTTTTCTCTTACACCAAGACAATAGCAAGACAATGTCTGAATAGAAGAAAACTAAGGTCTGCTCTACACTACAGACCAATATCGGTGTAACTATGTCACTCAGGGGTGTGAAAAATCCACACCCCCGAGTGATGAAGTTATACTGCCCCTAACCCCCTTTGTAGACAGCGCTGTCGGCAGAAGAGCTTCTCCCGCCGACATAGCTACCGCCTCTTGGGGAGGTGGATTAATTGTGCCAACAGGAGAGAGAGCTCTTTCCTGGTTTACAGCATTTTCATTAAAGCGCTACAGCAGCACAGCTGCATCCATGCAGTTGTGTTGATGCAGCATTTTAAGTGTAGACTTGCCATAAGAGAGGAGGCAGATGACACTTTGTGTGTTACTTCTTGCAGAAGTGGGTCCATCACAAGGGGATAACATTGATTTATGGACCAATAGAAAATAGAGATCCCACTCTGGGCCCATTTGCAGCTAATAACTATGGCCCTACGAAGAGAGCAGTCAGGAAATAAGGTACAGGAAAATACACTGAAAGGAGTAAGCATAACCTATAAGAGATCTCGTAAAGATATTAGTTATTATTCCTTACGGGATATTCCACCACTATTGCCCTCAAAGCCTGTCACTTATTGTCATAGGCCAAACCCTGAAGTCTTTATAGAGGTTTTATTTAGTTTATAGAAACAGCCTTATAGAGAGAGTGTTTTTCACCTAATGTTTATCTTCTCAGGTTTCACAGTTTTTCCTGGAGTTCCCTTTGGTAACCCTTTGGCTTCAGTGTATTATTAGGGAAACAAGAGCGTGTTATTAAGTGATGATTTTACAATTTATTTTGACAGCAAAAGAGTGAAAAAGGGAAATTGACATTTGTGATTTTAGTTATGCGCTGACAACTAGAGTTAATTTTAATTCTACCATGAGGCAGATAAGTGAATGTGATGGGAAAGCTGCATTTTCATTGCTGCTGCCTGGGGAGAGCGAATTTGTCATGGCGCTATAATGGCACAATTTAAAAAAAAATTAAAAAGGGGAAAAGTTTAAAAATTACAAAAAGCAAGAGATAATAATAATAATAATAATAATAATAATAATAATAGTGTTGGGCAAAATTCATTAATTACATATAGAAAAGGCCAGGGCTAAATATTTAAAAGAATAACCAACACAAACAAAAAAGTAGGAAAGATTAAATAAAAAATATAGGGGCAAAGTTTAAAAATACAAAAAGAAAAGAGTAAAATAATTAGGAAAAAAAGGTAGCAGTAATTATAAACAGACAGTGAAAAAGACTGGGATTAATTGTAAAGATACACAGAATAAGGAATGGATTAATTCTTTTTTAATTTAGACATGGGCAACATTTCATTAAAAGAAACATCTTTAAATAAACACCGATTGAAAAATGTTATGAAAAATTTAATTTGTGAAATGGAAACTGAATTTTTTGGTGAATTTAAAAACATATTTTTCAACCAGCTTTTATTTAAATGGAGTATTTGAATCCTGGCATCTCTGCATGCATGCTGTACCCCCGCCCTCCCC
Source organism: Terrapene triunguis (assembly GCF_002925995.2). NCBI lineage: Eukaryota > Metazoa > Chordata > Testudines > Emydidae > Terrapene > Terrapene triunguis. Next base: position 27,988,368 of record NW_020664447.1, read on the forward strand.
TCTTATAGTGTTTTTCTGGTTTCTGTATTTATTTCTTTAAGGACTTTGCTGAATGGTGCAATGAGAATGTCTCCCTATGTGTTTGTGCAGCATACATATCCTGCAGCAATACTAATAATAACAGTAATAATAATCAAAGGAATCTGATTGCCCAGGGATGGTTCCCCAGTCCTGCAAGTGGATCCACACTGGCAGAGCCTTGTGTCTGCAGGGATTCATTGTAGGATCAGGGCCAGGGGAAGTAAAGTGTATGATCTCGAGATGACTAGATAGCCTCATCAGTCTAGTTACTGCACCTTAACTCGAAAGTTTTGTTAGTTGAGGTTTTTAGTTAATATGTAATAATGTTTACAGCACCTTTTCTTTGGGTATATCCCCACTCTTATCTTGTCTAGTAATATGGGCCTGATCTATAGCCTGTTGAAATCAATGGAAAGATTTCAGTCGACTTTGGTGGTCTTTAGACCAGGCTCTGAGGGAATAAATGGGGCTTTAGGGAGTAAATATGACTCAGACAAGAACCACAGATTGGGACTTGAGAAATTCACATTCACATTTAGAATGTACATCTAGGCCTCCTTTAAAAAAAACAACAACAGCCTGCTTTGCTCCTGAAGGTTAGACATTTGGACACATAAGCAGCTGTGCATGAAAACTCATGCACCACAAATTTAGAGCCTAGGTTGAGGCTTTGAAACTGTAGCCCAATATATGTGAAATCTTCCATTCTAATAGCTGGCTGACCCCAGTTTGGAAATGCATTCTACAGCTTGTTATTTGTGTAATAATTACTTCTTCTTTCAGATGAGGGGTAAGGAAGAGAACTCACATTTGCAAATCCTGAGAAAATATGTCAGCTACTCCTTTTCATGTTAATGTTTTTGATTCTGGTGTTTTAAAGCCCCAATATTCAAACCCACCATCACTAAAATATGTGAGATTAGCTTGAACCAAGATCCTGAAGTTTCATACTTAAACAGATGTCCTTTTCCATCAGGTGAAATTTTCTTTACCCTTCTGTGAGAGGGCGCACTCGCTCCACACTGAACGGGAAGGGATTAATGCCACATTGTGGACTGAGGAAGCCACACCCCCTTTTCCCTACTGGACATGCTCCAGGTGTACCAATATAAAAGAGAGCAGCCCAGCTCAGTCAGGAGAAGATGCCAGTGGGGAAGGACATGTGCCAGGCGCTCCTGCTGTGGATGGCCTCCAGCCTGTGGCAGAGAGGAGTGGAGATGTGGACGACAGCCTTGAACCCCAGCAGCCCACGGAGCCCCAGGGAGTGGCCAGTGCTGGGGAACTAAAAGATACCAATGCCTCCTGGACTACAACGCCTGAAACTGCTGTGGGAAGTGACCCAGGGGTTGTGTCGGAGTGGTATCTCCCACTGAGGTAAGGTTGGCGTGTTTTGGTGGGACTCCCCGCTAAGCTGGTAGCTGGTCGTTCCACCACTACTAAGGCCCTGGATCAGGGCCCGGTGGAGCTGGGTGGGCCCGGGCCCCTCTACCTGGGCCACCAGCCATCCTGCCAATGGCTCCCATGAACTCTGGCCACTGGGCCACACTTCCCTGACAGTAGGGGTGTGTTTCATGGACTCTGGCTGTGAGGCCATACTACCCTGAACGAGTGGGACGTTTGCATAGACTCTGGCCATTGGGCTGCACTGCCCTGACAGTAGGGGCATATTTCATGGACTCTGGTCACTAGGTCGCATTACCCCGAGTGGGAAGGATATTTATATGGACTCTATTGGGCCCCACTGCCCTGACAGTAGGAATACGTTGTTTGAGCTCCGGCCACTAGGCTGTGCCACCCCAACCAAGAGGGGTGATCCTATGAACTCTGGCCATTGGGCCACTCTACCCTGCAGCTAAGCCCAGATGGGTGGACTTGAGTTAGGGGAAATAGGCGTGTAAGGCTTGTGCATCTGTCCCTAGTCCCCAAAGAAGGTGGGCGTACTCCCCCCGCACCAGATGGGGCCCACCTTAATCATGTCACACCTTCCCATGCCTGCGAAAGTATTAAGTAATACCATGATGACTCTGATTAGTCTGTCCCACCAGATGTCATTGGCTCCCAGCAGGCCCGTTTGAGAGATAGCTTAGCACTGATGGGGGTCCACTGAAATCCTTCAGAGAAGAAGTGGTAGAAGGAGTGGCTCCTCCAACCAGGTTGCAGCAGGGGATGCTGTGGAAATAGAGAGATACATCTGTAGTGAGGTCATGCCTTATTAGGGTATGTCTACACTACCCGCTGGATTGGTGGGTAGCGATCGATCCAGCCGGGGTCGATTTATCGTGTCTAGTCTAGACATGATAAATTGACCCCCGAGTGCTCTCCCGTCGACTCCTGTACTCCACTGCCACGATAGGCGCAGGCAGAGTCAATGGGGGAGTGGCAGCAGTCGACTCACCGCTGTGAAGACACCGCGGTGAGTAGATCGAAGTACGTCGACTTCAGCTACGTTATTCACGTAGCTGAAGTTGCGTAACTTAGATCGATCCCCTCTCTTAGTGTAGACCAGGCCTTAGAGAACCCAGGATTGCGTCCCTTCCTGCTTCCCATGATCAGGTGCCCCAATGTGGTTACTTATCCCCAAGTGGATTGGAAGGACTGACCTCGTACTGCCCATCCATCGTTTACCCAGCTTGCATGGACACCTTTGCCTATATGGTTACTTTCCACCATTTGTGATGTTTTTTTCAGCAGTTTGAACTAGAGCTAGCTTGCTTCCTGTGAATCTGGGTTGAATCTAGCAAGTGCCTCATCTGACTTCCATGGTTACCATTTACGGTGTGTCCATTATTTATGCAGGCACCTCATGCTTCAGGGCATGAAGCCAGTCATGTAAAGATCAGGAAGGGATTTCCACAACCAGTACTGCCATTTACAATATTGCACAATTGGGCAGGTGTACTATACAAAGTTTTAACCTTTCTCTGAAGCATGAGATATTAGCTGCTGTTGGATATAGGTCATGACCACCAGTGGCCTGATCAGATATTTCATATGCTTCTTCTCTCCTTTAAGTTTTCACTAAAATGAATTAGTGCTGGGGCTGATTTTTGAGAGTTTCTTTCCCTAAGGTGAGGGTGGATGGTCCCAGAGCTCAGGCTCCAGCCTGAGTCCAAACTTCTACATATCAATTTTTAGCCCTGCAGCCTGAGCCCAAGTCAGCTGACCCTGGCAATCCACGGCTGTGCTGTGAGGTTTTTATCCCTGTGTAGACATACCCTCAGGGTTGTCTATTGTCCTGTGGGTAACACACAGAACTGGAAGTTAGGAAACCTGGGCTCTATGCTGGGCTCTGGCACATACTCACAGGCTGGCCTTTGGCCAATCACTTAAGATGTCTGAGCCTCTGTTTTCTCATCTGTAAAATGTGGGTGTTAACATTGATCTGCCTCTTAGGGGGTTGACCAGCTTAATTCATATTTATGAAAATGCTTAGGATTCTTGAGGGAAGGACAAAGTATTGACCCTTCATCAGTATTGCCAAACCCAAACATTACAGATCATGAGTTGGGCCCAACCCCCCAATCGTGAGATTGACTTAAAAATTGGGGTTCTTTTTATTTGACCTCTGGCTTTTAAAATTTTAGGGCGCCCCTAAGTCACATTTTCAAGCTTTTCTCTGCAACCATGAAGGGTAGAAACTTACTTTTTTAGAAACGAAAGATGAGATTCTCATGTAGTCCATTGTGTGTAGGATTGGGACTTTGATTAAAACGTCAAATATCATGAGATACATGATAAAATCACAATGGTTGGCAACACTGCTTAGTGCAGATTACACTGTATTAGTTAACAATTTTGGATTTTAAAAAGTTTTTAACTTTCCCTCTACCCACCCAGTGTGATTTCTACCTCTCAAACACCTTTTGTGGTCACATGGGGTGAAATATACCCTCTAGCAGAGGGCCGTGTACACCACTTAAGCCATACTTCAATAGGACTTCAGTGTGGGGCTTTAAATGGGACTTTAAGTGGTACACAGCCCTTGTCTATAGACCTGTGCATGGGGGTGAATTTCTCTCTTGCAGCCCCAGTTTGATTTCAGAAGAGCCACTTTTTATGGGAATGAAATCCTGCCTGTCAACACTGGGCGGTGAGGTGGCACCACTGTTGATTTATATAACTTTGGATCTGTGGTTTTAGTGAGGCCTTCAGTGAAAAGACTCATGTTAAACCTGTAGTGATGGGCTAAATGGTTCCATCAACATGCTTGCCGCAGACAGATGCAGCTTAAAGACATTTTGGTCTCATTGTGAGTCTGTGTATGTTTACAAATGAATTCAATTTACTAAGACTGACTCCTAAATGGAGCCTAGTATCAGTGAGTCCTTTAATGGAAAACTTTTGTCTTTGTTTTTTCCTCCCTAAATAACTACCAAACCAGTTGGCAATGGCTTCAGGATGTAACTACCGAGTCCTCCCCCCCTGCAAGGACAATTCTGCTGACATTGTGTAGTGCTTACAGGTGTTACTTAATATCACTAACACTAATAATAACCTTTCATTTATGGGAACCTTGTACCCAAAGGCCTCTGGGTGCCTGAACAAAAATAAACTCAAAACATAATTTACACTGAACAGGCAAAATGCCTGACTGAATCTCACAGCAGGAACAATGTAGGAGGAACCCAGCCTGCACTAGCCACCCCCACACAATGCACAGCTGCACCATTCAAAGTAAGGAAGATGCAGAAGTCTTATATCCTATTCACCCTACATATAGTCAAGGGGCTTAAGAAAGGAATGGGGGTCTCCAGTGTAGCTTTTGTCACTGGGGAATGCTTGGTAACTAGGCTTCAGTTGGATAAGGCAACCTCATGCAGATGGCCTTGGTCTTCCACTGGTCTCCTAGGACATACATGGATCCTTGGGATCCTCCAGCTCTGGCAGATGGCCCCATGGCTTGCTCCACAAGGGGGCAACCTACCTCCAAAGAACGAGAAGCTCCACAAAGGGATTTTCATACTGAGATTTCCTCCCCATGAACCTCCTCCTTTGGGTTTCACCATGGGAGGGAGCAATCTGTCCCATTTCAGTTAAAGTCCTGCCCATACTAGGATTGGAGCATGGTTTCTCTTTGTCTGTCCACCTGCCTATCTACATGTAGGTATTTCCAGTAGAAGTGAGGTTCTTACCCACGAAAGCTTATGCTCCCAATACTTCTGTTAGTCTTAAAGGTGCCACAGGACCCTCTGTTGCTTTTTCCAGTAAGCCTGTCACCCTGGTATCTGGGTTCCTGTCCTCTGCACTAGCTGGCCAAAGGGTGTTAGCATGTAGTTAAGTGTGAGCCATTTTTACACAAGTTTTCAACTCTGACTCCTTACTCATTGCAGATGAGACATTAAACATGGCTGCTGCTGCTAGCACACTTTCAACCACGGTGAGGACTGGGCCTCAGTGAGCAGGATAGGAAATAACTTGTCATGTACAAATTAAGTCATGCTTTAAATGAGTGGACATACTGTCCAAACACAACATGGCTCTGTCTTGTACTAATGCCTACCCCAAATTAAATGGAGATATCCTATCTCCTAGAACTGGAAGGGACCTTGAAAGGTCATCAAGTCCAGCCCCCTGCCTTCACTAGCAGGACCAAGTACTGATTTTGCCCCAGATCCCTAAGTGGCCTCTTCAAAGATTGAACTCACAACTCTGGGTTTAGCAGGCCAATGCTCAAACCACTGAGCTATCCCTCCCCCCAAAGGGAAGATAAGGAGCTGAATCAGAGCTACTAGTGCTCTTCGTCTGTTCTGGATGGGTAAGCTTGCAAATGGTTCATTGGCCCAAACCCAGAGATACATAAGGCACCAAGTCTGTACTGGAAGAAATGAATGACAAAGATGATATTAAAGCAATTTGTCTGCACTCATTTTGCATCAAGAGGATGGAAACTGGAAGGAGGGAGCTTCTTTCACACACACACCCCCACCTTGTCATCAAATGTCCTAACACCACTAAAATCCCTTTCACATCAGTTCAGTGAGATTGCCTTTCAACGGCAGCTTCCCTCAGCCAATAAGAAGAGCAAAGACTCCCAAGGCAGCTGTGGGGGCTGGGGCCTTGAGAAGCAGGTGCAGAACACTTGTGGAGTCTTGGAGATCTAAGTCACCTAACTAAACAAGGGATAATCAGAGAAAAGCAGGGGGAGGGCTTTCTGAGTGCATATTGTGGGTGAGTGTAAAAAATGTGTCTGTTTTGTGAATGTGTGTGCACCTCTGTACAAGCAGGAGTGTAGAGTGTAACTGTGTGTAAGGGGTTACGTAGGTGTACTGAGCAGAACAAGCAGCTACTAGGGCAAAGAATTATTAGGGGCAGCAAACAGTTAGTAATTCTCAATAGTGTCAGTCAGTGAATATCTTTGGGCTAGAATGGGTGGATGTTTTCGAGTCTGCCTAATGGCAGTAAAAATCCCAATGCTGGCTATTTTGTGAGAAATGTTAGTGGTATTTGTGTAAGGGGACTGTTGTCCCCTTACTAAAGCTCGGTGGGGGTGTTTCGGTTGGCTAGCTCCCAGTACTAAAAGTAAGGGGAAGGGTCAATGGAACCCTGAGACTGACAGTCCACAGGGGCAAAGGGGGGAGTGGCCAATGCTCCAGGTCAGCCTGACTGACAGGGCGGGCAGGCTAATCAGGGATTCGGGAGGCCAGGGTGGGTCTCGTCCTCCATGTGAGCTAAAATTGCATGGGTTAGACAGAGTGGGGCCGAGCTAAGGAGAGAGCAGGGGCCCAAGCTGAGCTGGGGAGCAGAGCCGTGCCAGGCAGAGGGGCTAGAGAAGCAGCCCAGGGAGCTGGAGAAAGAACAGCAGCAGCAACTGTGCTGAGGCAGAGTGGAGCTGGAGCTGAGGCAGAGTGGTGGAGCTGGAGCTGAGGGAGCTGGAGCAGTCCGGAGCCAGGTGTGGTGAGTAGCTGGGAAGAGCGAGGGGGGACCCTGGGCAGCGGGCCCAAGCGCAGGGAGACGCCCCCAGCCAAGATGCCTTGCAGGCCAGACTTGGAGGGGGATCGTAACCCCAACGGGGTGGAGGTGACGCTGCGAGGAAGGGTCATGCCACCTAGAGCCTGAAGGCATGTGGCTACCGCCAGAGCAAGTGTCCGACCCACAGCATCCCTGCAGCACAGACAGGGCCTGAGAAGGAGGCCTGGGACTTGTAAGGAACAGACTGTGAACTTCCCTTACATTCCAGAGACGTTGTTTGTGATGTCCCCGTGCCACAAAGCAGGGTGACGTGTTTTCCTTTAACGTTTCCCATTTTTTCCTTATTTTTTAAAATTGATTGCTGTTTAATAAATTGTATTTGCTTTGAATTTTATGAAATGATCAGTGGGTCAGGGAAGCATCCAGTGCAGAGAGAGCACCCTGGAGTGGGGAAACTCTAGCCCCTGCCCTAAGTGACCACGATAAGGTTGGGGGTTGAGCCCCCCAGGAATCCTGGGCCCAGCCTTGTTTGGGTTATGAGGACTCTGCCACACAGGAGAGTGGAAGGGGAGCTCTTGAGGTCAGGCAGGCCTCTGGGTTAAGGAAGTGGGATCGAGGACTCACATCCTTTTGCTAGCCCATTTCACTGGGGTAGTGTATGAGCCAGGAAAGTGCCCCACAATAGCAGGACCATTCCCCCGCTTACATAACTAGCGTCACGAACAGGATCCTATCCACAGGGTCCACCCCATTGGTTTACTAGTTGAGTTCTGGTAGCACTGTCCAGACCTGGTCGAGAACCCTACCATTGCTGGGCCCAGTTTGCTGAACTTCAGCACAGATTATCAGACCAAGCTGAGGCATTACAACAAGCTAAAACAGAACAGAGAGAAGCCTTATTGCTGGTTAAGGCAGTAATAGACCAACAGGCAGCAGAAGCTAAGAAATCCCCTACTATTTATGTCCCACGGGATCAGAAAGTCACAGAGTTTGGTGTCTTCCTGACTAAACCAGGAGACATTACGATAGAGGAGTGGGTCAAGTCTCTGAAGGCAGCTCTGTGTGTGCTAAGAGTACCTGAAAAAGATTGTGTGGACTTCATAGAGGAACACCTCAAGGGCCAGGCCATGGCCACAGTAAAGTTCATGGCAATGGCAAACAAGAAAGGTGTGGAAAAGGTATTTGAACTCCTCCTAGAAGTGAATGGAGACAAGGTATCTATTGGAACCTGACTAAAGGAGTTCTTTGAGAGAAAGCAGGAGCCTGGTGAAACTGTCCGGGCATACATGTATGACCTCCAGGAGAGAATGAGCAAGGTGGAGTGGCAAGACCCTCAACGAGTTCCAGACCCAGATACGGTTCTGAAAGAGCAGTTGGTGTTGGGGCTCCGGGATGATTCCCTCCGCCGTGAAATGAAAAGAAGGTTGAAGGAAGAGCCTGGTAAGTTCCATGAACTCATGCAGGCTGCCATTATGTGGTCGTAAGAAGAGGAAGTTCCTGTGGAGGAAATGGCCAACCCTAACCCCCGTACACGAAATGGAGGCCTAGTGAATGCAACTGCTGGGGAAAAGACCCTGCCCCAAACACAGTTAACACTGGAAAGTTTAAATGAAGCTGTCCAAAAATTGGCAGTCCCACAGCAGGAGATGCTGAAAGCAATGACTGAGTTGATGAAAGAAAAAAATCCCATTAGTTTGCCAAAGTATCCAAGGGCACCGGGATCCCAAAGATCCCCTCTGAAGGACAAGCTGGGAAGGTACATTTGTTACACTTGTGAAAGGCCAGGGCATACTGCCGAGAATGTTCACTGAGAAGGAGAATGGAGTACCAGGCACTGGAAACCAATGGGGCACTGGGAGCAAGTGGTCCATCTACAGTAGAAGGCCAAGCAATGGCAGAAGGATTCCTAGGCCTGTCCTTGGTGGAAAATCCCTCTGCATACAGTGTTGAAAGGAATGCGGGCAGTGCCAGCATATCTAGCGACTTCTGTAAGCGAGCATTTGGAGACTGTCTAACTGCTGAAGTATGTATAGCAGGGGTAAAGACCAGATTTTTGTTAGATACTTGCTCAGAAGTCACCACCATTACTGAGTCGCATTTTCAAAAATATTTGAAAGACAAGGAGCTGACCATGCACAGCACACAGTTTGTACGTCTAACAGCAGTTAATGGACTGAATGCCTTGAAGCAGACATAGACTACATGGGCCAGACACTGCCGGGGAAATGCATCTTCATCCTGAAAGACAAAGCTTCTGAAGGGAGCCATATGGGAGAAGGAGCCCCAGGGATTCTAGGGATGAACATCATTAGTGAGCTGAAGGAGCTACTGTTGCCAGTAGAAGGAACCAGGAGGATGAACTGTCATGGGCACACTAGGGGTATGTCTACACTACGAGGGTAGTTCGATTTCACTTAAATCGAATATGTGGAATCGATATTGCAAAGTCGAACGTGTGTGTCCACACTAAGGACAGTAATTCGACTTTGTGAGTCCACACTAACGGGGCAAGCGTCGACATTGGAAGCGGTGCACTGTGGGCAGCTATTCCACAGTTCCCGCAGTCCCCGCTGCCCATTGGAATTCTGGGTCGAGCCACCAATGCCTTGTGGGTAAAAAAAATGTGTCGAGGATGCTTTTGGGTAACTGTCGTCATCCAACCGTCACTCCCGCCCTCCCTCCCTGAAAGCGCCGGCGGGAAATCAGTTCGCGCACTTTTCTGGTCAGTGACAGCGCGGACGCCACAGCACTGCGAGCATGGAGCCCGCTGCGACCATCGCTGCAGTTGTGGCCGTTCTCAACACCTCGCAGCTTCTCATCCACTTTTCCCAGAGGCAGATACAGAGAAATCAGGCGAGGAGGCTACGGCAGCGGGGTGAGGATCTGAAGTCTGAGAGTAGCACAGACCTGTCAGAAACCACGAGACCCAGCGCCGAGGACATCACGGTGGCAATGGGTCATGTGGATGTTGTGGAACGGCGATTCTGGGCCCGTGAAACAAGCACGGACTGGTGGGACCGCATAGTGCTGCAGGTCTGGGATGAATCCCAGTGGCTGCGAAACTTTCGCATGCGGAAGGGGACTTTCCTCGAACTTTGTGAGTTGCTGTCCCCTGCCCTGAAGCGCAATGACACCCGGATGCGAGCAGCCCTGACTGTCCAGAGCGAGTGGCCATAGCCCTCTGGAAGCTTGCAACGCCGGACAGCTACCGGTCAGTCGCGAACCACTTTGGCGTGGGCAAATCTACCGTGGGGGTTGTTGTCATGCAAGTAGCCAACGCAATCGTTGAGGTACTGCTCTCAAAGGTAGTGACCCTGGGAAACGCACAGGCCATCATAGATGGCTTCACCGCGATGGGATTCCCAAACTGCGGTGGGGCTATAGATGGAACTCACATCCCTATCCTGGGACCGGACCACCAGGCCAGCCAGTACATCAACCGAAAGGGCTACTTTTCAATGGTGCTGCAAGCACTGGTGGACCATAGGGGACGTTTTACCAACATCAATGTCGGATGGCCGGGCAAGGTTCATGACGCTCGCGTGTTCAGGAACTCAGGTCTGTTTAGACGGCTGCAGGAAGGGATTTACTTCCCGGACCACAAAATAACTCTTGGGGATGTGGAGATGCCTACAGTGATCCTCGGGGACCCAGCCTACCCGCTAATGCCCTGGCTCATGAAGCCCTATACTGGCGCCCTGGACACTGAAAAAGAACTGTTCAACTACCGGCTGAGCAAGTGCAGAATGGTGGTGGAGTGTGCTTTTGGCCGTCTCAAGGGGAGATGGAGAAGCTTACTGACTCGCTGTGATCTCAGCGAAACCAATATCTCCATTGTTATAGCAGCTTGTTGTGTGCTGCACAATCTATGTGAGAGCAAGGGGGAGACCTTTATGGCGGGGTGGGAGGTTGAGGCAAATAGCCTGGCTGCTGATTACGCCCAGCCAGACAGCCGTGCGATTAGAAGAGCCCAGCGGGACGCGCTGTGCATCTGGGAGGCTTTGAAAGCTAGGTTCCTCAGTGAGCAGGGTAACCTGTGACTATTAACTTTGTTTAAAGAGAAGCTGAACCTGCCCCCGTTTCTTTACCCAGTTTATGTTGACTATCCTCTCCAGCTACATACCCCCTTCACCCCCTTCCCAAAAAATAAAATCAGTTCTATTTTCTTAATGAACACCGTTGTCTTTATTACTGTTTTCGCGGGAATGTTTTAAACCTGGGACGCAGACTGCGGTGGGGGGCGGGTGTAGTGTAGTGATGCAAATGATGCCTCTAAACTCCAGGAATGACAGGCTCCGCAGTGGTGGACTGGTTGTTTCAACGGAGCCTGCCAGCCGTCCTGGGCGGGACTGCGTGTATGTGTCAGCTATGTGACTTTCTGGCAGGGGGAGGAGGGTTACAGATCCCCTGCTGCGTGGCTCTGTGATCCAGGATAAGGACCGCTGCATGAGATCTGTAACTGCCCTCCCCCGCCACAAAGTCACAGAGCAACCCCCCCCCCACACAGAACATGAAAACCACCTCCCAGACTGACCAGGGTAACTAGTAACTGCACTGTGTATGTGCCCTGCTGCTGGACCTGCCCCCGCCTCTGTACCCTGCTAAAGGTGACTGGCCTGTCCAATTACCAACCACCTTCCCCCCCTTCAGACAGACTCTCCTCCAAAAGAAAATGATGGAAACAGTAATTAACAGAAACGTATATTTTATTAGCAACTACACATGAAACGGGGGGGGGGGTGAAACTTGGACGGGGGCTTGTGTGAGGTGGGTAGGAAAGGACTTTTCAAATTTTGGGGAATGAGAGCCTTCTAGTGCTAGAGCAGTCTGCAGGGGTGGAGTGAAAGTTTTCACGGACTCTGCCGCCCCTCCTTCTTTGGACTTTGGGTGAGGGGGGTCTGGGACTTGGTGGCGGGGGAGGGTGGTTACAGATAGACTGCAGCGGGGCTCTCTCCTCCTGCCTCCGGTCCTGCAGAACATCCACAAGGCGCCGGAGCGTGTCCGTTTGCTCCCTCATCAGTCCAAGCAGCGTTTGAGTCGCCTGCTGGTCTTCCTGATGCCACCTCTCCTCCCGTTCCATGTTTGCTCGGTGCATTTGGGACAAGTTCTCCCTCCACTCTGTCTGCTGGGCTGCCTGGGCTCGGGAGCAGCACATTAGTTCTGAGAACATGTCCTCCCGCGTCGTCTTCTTCCTCCGCCTAATCTGCGCTAGCCTCTGGGAGTGTGACGCCAGGCTGGGTTGGGAGACAGTCGCAGACGTGTCTGTGGGAATGGGAAAAAGGGAGTGAATTCCTGAGACAGATAAATGAATTTGTGAACAAAGAACATAGTCTTTCTCTGAGAACAAGACCATGCACTGCACCTATCACATGCGCACTCAGGACAAGGTCGAATTTTCGGCCCTCGCCTTCAGTGCCTGTGGTCTTGCACTGGCGATCTGAGAAGCGGGGCAGGACACCGGAATTTGTGTAGCAGGCAAACATGGTAAGCCGTAGACTTGTGGCTGCTTAAAACTTTAATAGTAGCACTGGCCTCCTTTCACATTGAAAGCAATGCCAGTCTCTGCTGCCAGCAATCAGGCAAGCATGAACTGTCCCACCCCCTCGCAGCTGTCCCAGGGAAAGATCCCTGTATGCTGCCCCTCTCCCGCCTCCACCGCGTGGCTGTAAAGCAGTCCCAATACTAACATTCCCCTACCTAATTCAAAGCAGGGCATCATGAGCGACATCACCCTGATGAGGATCTCGGACAGTGAAAAGGAACGGATGCTTAGGGAAAGCCTGCAAAAACCAGGGCCGTATGCCGCCATGCTCTGCAGGGCAATGATCCCTGAGTACTTGATTGTCTCCTGGCGCGGAAACGTTTCGTACCACGGAGGACCCAATAAGGCCGCTGTCCCCAGGAACCTGATGAACAGGCTTGGACATTACCTCCAGGAGAGCTTCGTTGAGATCTCCCATGAGGATTTCATCTCTATCCCCGGACATATAGACCGGATTTTGGTGTAGCTGCACTGGCAGGGACTAAAGAGTGGAGCGTCTTGGGCAGCAGAATCATGAAAAACCGGACATTGTTAGATTTTTTTTAAATAGTTGGGACTAAATAGTTAAGCGCCTAGGGGAAAGAAATCATGAAAAACCCATTGTTAATATTATTAATATTCCAGTTCTGTTAAAAATAAATGTTTAGCTGTTTAAAACACTTACTGCTTGATCCTTCCCCTGATTCTGTGTCCGGGGTAACGGCTGGGGACGGTTGGTAGGGGATCTCTGTTAGGGTGATGAAGAGCTCCTGGCTGTCGGGGAAATCAGCGGTGCAAGCGCTGTCGACTGCCTCGTCCTCCTCATCTCCTTCCTCATCTTCCCCGTCCGCTAACATGTCCGAGGAACCGGCCGCGGACAATATCCCATCCTCAGAGTCCACGGTCACTGGTGGGGTAGTGGTGGCGGCCGCACCTAGGATGGAATGCAGTGCCTCGTAGAAACGGGATGTGTGGGGCTGGGATCCGGAGCGTCCGTTTGCCTCTTTGGTTTTTTGGTAGCCTTGTCTCAGCTCCTTGCTTTTCACGCAGCACTGCATTGCATCCCGGCTGTATCCTCTCTCTGCCATGGCTTTAGAGATCTTCTCATAGATCTTTGCATTCCGTCTTTTGGAGCGCAGCTCGGAAAGCACGGACTCATCGCCCCACACAGCGATGAGATCCAAGACTTCCCGATCAGTCCATGCTGGGGCCCTCTTTCTATTCTGGGATTGCACGGTCACCTCTGCTGGAGAGCTCTGCATCGTTGCCAGTGCTGCTGAGCTCGCCACGATGTCCAAACAGGAAATGCGATTCAAACTGCCCAGACAGGAAAAGGAATTCAAATTTTCCCGGGGCTTTTCCTGTGTGGCTGGTCAGAGCATCCGAGCTCGGACTGCTGTCCAGAGCGTCAACAGAGTGGTGCACTGTGGGATAGCTCCCGGAGCTATTAGCGTCGATTTCCATCCACACCTAGCCTAATTCGATATGGCCATTTCGAATTTAGCGCTACTCCTCTCGTTGGGGAGGAGTACAGAAGTCGAATTTAAGAGAGCTCTATGTCGAACTAAATAGCTTCGTGGTGTGGACGGGTGCAGGGTTAATTCGATGAAACGGCGCTAAATTCGACATAAACGCCTAGTGTAGACCAGGCCTAAGAAGAATGCTGTGCTGAGTACTGGCTCAAGTGGAGAGACAAAACCATTCACTGGGCCCTGTGGGGAAGACTGGAAATGTTAAAGAGGACAGAAAACAGAAGACTGTTATTCCTCCTCGGAGAGGGAAGATCCTTGATGAACACTGTTGGGTACCAGGAAATACCAATAGATATCGAGCTCTTGTAGAGCCTACATCTGGGGCAAGCCTACCTAATGGGCTTCAGCCAGCCAATGTACCGACTAATGCCATCAAAGGAAGAGTACCAATGAGTCTTCTAAACCCAAGTTTGAAGGCTGTGGAGTTGCATCCTCAAAACAGAACTGCAGAGGTACAACAACCTGAGGGAGTGGTTCCTCAGGTGAAGGTAACATTTGAAGAGAATGGAAATGAGCTGCAAGTGACAAGGAGGGAGAAAGGAGAACAAGTTACCTTTCCTTGAGAAAGATGTGGTGGGAGACTGCCAGTTCCAGTTCAAGCAGCATGCCAAGGGCTGATTCCTACACAGGTGGCTAACTTAAGGGGGTTGCCAGAGAAACATCAAGAAGTCCTTTTCTAAGGATGAGGTGACCAGTTTTGATGCTGGGTCAAAGGTGTCCATGACAGGCCAAGGACAGCTGGTGAAGTTGCTCTCAGTACAACTAGAGACACAGCCCAAAGTAGGAAAAGGACTTATGATCGCAAGTCCAGTGGGGCTCTCATCCGACCTAGTGACTGTGCACCAGTTCATCACAATAGATGCCGGAGACGTAATAAAATATAGGACAAATGGGAGCCAAATCCCGACACTGTGGTCACCCACAACAATCCTGAACTGCCGGTTTACACTATCCAGCCTGAATGAGGAGGTCCTGAGAGAGTAGAACATAGGGACCAGCTAATACATTGGAATTTTAGTCTGACCAGGGCTCTTAGGAGGCATAGAGCAGCATTTCCCGAGGAGACTGAAACCAATGGGGTAAACCCAAACCCTGATGAAAATAGCCAGATCCCTCAAATTCACCTGGTGTTACCCGGGGACAGGGGACTAGAAAAAGGGTAATGAACCATCAATCCTTAGAAGGTCCCAGAGAGCTACTAAGGGCATACTGCCTGTTAAACTTAGAAATTATTATGTTATTGGTTCTATGTAGTGTTTTAATGAATATTGTCATGTATAGTGTGAAGCAGTAAACGTAGAATGTTAAATGTTCTTTTGGTAATTGTTAATGGGTTTTTATATGACATGATTCGGGTACATGTTAATATGGGGCCCGGATGTACAGGTGTGAATATTGTGCCTGTGGCAAAATTTTAGCAAGGGGGAATGTAAGGGGACTGTTGGCCCATTACTAAAACTCAGTGGGGGTTTTCGGTTGGCTAGCTCCCAGTACTAAAAGTAAGGGGAAGTGTCAATGGGAAATCAGGACCTTGAGACTGACAGTCCCCGGGGTAATGGGGAGAGATCAATGCTCAGGTCAGCCTGATTGACAGGGCGGGCAGGCTAATCAGGGAGTCAGGAGGCCAGGGTGGGTCCTGTCCTCCCTGTGAGCTGGAATTGCCTGGGTCAGACAGAGTGGGGCCGAGCTAAGGAGAGAACAGGGGCCCAAGCTGGGCTGGGGAGCAGAGCCGTGCCAGGCAGAGGGGCCAGAAAAGCAGCCCAGGAAGCAGGTCAGTGCTGGGAGCAGAGTTACAGAAGCAGCCCCGAGAGCAGACCTGTGCTGGGAGCAGAGCTGCAGCAACCAGAGCCAGAGGAGCCAGAGAAACAGGCCAGGGAGCTGGAGACAGAACAGCAGCTGTGCTGAGGCAGAATGGTGGAGCTGGAGCTGAGGGAGCTGGAGCAGACTGGAGCCAGGTGGGGTGAGCAGGGGAACTGTAACCCCGAGGGGGCGGAGGCAACGCTGGGAAGAAGGGTCCTGACACCTAGAGCCTGAGGGTTTGTGGCCACCTCCAGAGCAAGTGTCCGACCCACATCATCCCTGCAGCACAGCCAGGGCCTGAGAAGGGGCCTGGGATGTGTGAGGAACAGACTGTGAACTTCCCTTACATTCCAGAGACGCTGTTTGTGATGTCCCCGTGCCACAGAGCGGAGTTATGTATTTTCCTTTAACCTTTCCCATTTTTTCCTTATTTTTTAAAATTGACTGCTGTTTAATAAATTGTATTTGCTTTGAACTGTATGTAATGATCAGTGGGTCAGAGAAGCGTCCAGAGCAGAGAAAGCACCCCGGAGTGGGGATACCCTAGTCCCTGCCCTAAGTGATCACGATAAGGTTGAGAGTTGAATCCCCCAGGAATCCTGGGCCCAGCCTTGTTGGGGTTACGAGGACTCTGCTACACAGGAGAGTGGAAGGGGAGCCCTAGAGGTCAGGTAGGCCTCTGGGTAAAGGAAGTGGGAGCGAGAACTCAGATCCTTTCACTAGCCCATTTCACCAGGGTAGTGTATGAGCCAGGAAAGTTCCCCACAATAGCAGGACCATTCTCTTGCTTATATTTGCATATAGCATGGTGTGGAAAATGTTAGTGGTATTTGCATGCAGCATGGTGTGGGAGTGTTGGTTCCTGATCAAGACTGACATACTCATGTGCCCTCATGAGCTGAACCGGCAGCCAGACACTAGAGCAAGTACACCAAGTCAGGAGAGTCTCCTACTTGGAGGTGGTTTCACCATGTGTTTGTCTCTTGCATATTGCCACTGTTGAGACTTGAATCAGGATCCTCATGGTACATAGACAGCAGGTCTCCCAGGTGAGCCCAAAAGAAACTCCCGCTGGATAAGTTGGTAGCAGTCATGTTGAACTGGTAGGAGCTATGCTGAGCTGGTCTCAGCTGGGAGTGATGATTAACATGCCTTTCAAGCATGGGGCTTTCATTTTTAAGTCCTACTACAGGTCTCCATCGGTATCTCGTAACAACACTTTACTTTTATACAGAGCTTTTCATTCTGAGATCTCCAAGCACTGAAGGTGGGCAAGTATCACTCTCCCCATTAGCAGACCAGAATACTGAGGCACAGATTGGGGAAGTGATCTATCCAAGGACACACAGTCAGTGTTAGCGTTGGAAATAGAACCTAGATTTTCTTTTGCCCAGTCCCATGATCTAGTCACTGGTCAATGTTGCCTCTATATTTCATGTGCTCTTGGGACTTAGAATTTTTTCCTTCTTTTCTCCTGCTCAGTTCACATTTCACAAATGTCATTTTTTTAAAGCATTGTTGCTGCTTCTAAATTCTTCATGCCCTTTTTCCTGAACTGGTCAGCTCTTCCTGTGGCTGCTGATGGACATGGCAAGAGAGGTGATGAAATTAGAAGGCAGAGTAGGTAAGGATAATTCACAAGCCCACTTGTCTGGACGGAATCTCCCTTAGATGAACCCAGAAACCTCTGGGTAGCATAGATGAATAAGGACAGCAAGGATAAAAAGCAGAGCCCCGTTAAAATGTAGTGGGTACAATTATGATATAGAACTATATACTTACAGACAGTAGTGGCTTACAGACAGACTTACAGACAATCAGAAGAAAAGTAAGACAGTCAAGAGGGTTCTGACTCAAGGTAGCTAACCCAACAGCCAGTAAATATACTCTCAATTGTTGGTTTACTCTGGAAGAGACAGGCTTACTCTTTAGTTTCCCCTGTTTCCAGAGGCTCCTCAACATCCAAGGGTACTGCATATGCATCCAGATGGCTTCTTGATTACCTGAGTGGAATTTTTCTAGTCTCATCCCAGTACCGTGGCCTTCACTGGAATGTATAATCAAGTTACGCAGGAATTGTAGACTCTTAGCTTTTTCTAAGCCCTTGCAGCTGGAATCGTCTGATTTACTGAATCATAGTGAAAATGAAATATACAAATGAAATCTCACATTTTCCAGGTTTTGAGGTAGGACTTCCCACTGCTCTGCATTTGATCATCTCGCAGGGCCTTGACATGAACCGCTCTGGTTTGGAGCCTGTAAGGGAAAATCCCCAAGGATCACATATCAAACTAGATTCCATGTTCCTGAGCCAGCCAGAGAGCTGCCTAGCATGGAGCTATTACTAGTTTCTGCATTTTTTTATGGCGACAGAAACCAGGCCCAAGAATTTGCTCACTGCCTAGTTTTTCCATTGCAGAAGACATATAGTTCCTGCTGGACATATTTGCCTGTGGCATTTTCCTTCAAATCACAATTGCCTCTCAGTCACATATAGAGAGCTACAGGGGTTCTGAGGAGAAAGAAGGAAGCTTGGCTTTGTGGTCTTAAGGTTTTTATTTGCGATGGAAATTCTCATATCTTTATATATGGTGTCTTTATATATGGTGGCTTTATCTAGGCTTATTTAGGCTAAATAATATGATAGAGGATTAAGACTGCCCCTTTGCCAACTACACCTTCCCCTAATATGACTGGAGTCATACAGAGACATCAGCATGAGTCACTGGGCCAAGGCTTCCACTGTATTTACACCAGATCATCAGATAGTTACAGGGGCTTCTCCCAGCAGCAAATGAAGGCCTCTCCCATTTAGGCCAGAGAGTTAATGTTCCTTAGCTCTCACCCCAGAGCAAAGCACACACACAACTCAGAGTTGGGGCCTCTGGCTGGGGTACCATGCTCCCAAAATGCAGGCCAACAACATTGATTCAAGAACTCTCCTGAGCACACTTGGTTTTGAGATAAGGAAGGATCTCCAGACCCATCTTAAAGACACAGCATATAACATCCTAGTGACTGTTTCAGGGGCCTTCCTGGATAGAGATTACAGGGCTGGCCTTACCATGAAGTGAACTGAGGCAGCTGCCTCAGGTGCCAGACTGTGGGGGTGGGGGGTGCCACTAGGACCCAGAGTGTAGAAAATTGTGTCTGCGAGGGGGCATGGGGGCATCATTTGAGCTCCCCGCCTCAGGTGCCAAAATGTTGTGGGCCAACCCTGAGAGATTATATACAGTTCATGCAGGAGGTGGGGAAGGAAGAAACACCCACAGGATGGTGCAGTATAGATGGTGATTATTTTCATGTATTGTTGGGTTAAACTGCAATTCAGACCATAATAGTGACAGTGTAAAATATACCAGGAGTGATGCCCAGATGACACTGGCTTAATATGGCTCTTACCAGCTCAGCCAGGGCAGGCTGGAGCTCAGAGCAGAGACCAGTCAAGTCTTTACAGTCTTGACCACGGGGAGATTCCTTTTTGGCTCACCTGACAGAGCTGTTCACTACAGGCCACAACAATCTCAGTTCAGGTCTTGACTGCAGGAAAGTGCAGGACGTGCACACACAGCAAGTCCGGCTATCAATAGTAGAGTTTGCTTTGGTGTCTGGGCACCAGCCAGCAGACAGTCCCAGAAAACTGTGTATGTAAAAGTATGCCAACTCCTTTTCTTCTTTAGGAAATGCCATGCTGCTCTGAGCCTGTCCACACAAAGACTCTTCCCCTAGAAGCCCTCTTGAGGCATAATATTTATCTTTAGAATACTTTTGTGTGCCTCCATTTACGTAATGCTGAAGCAGATCTCCATGTCTTGCAGGCGAAAGGGATGTGAAGTGGAACTGATTTGCTTGAGTAATAAATCTCCAATGAACAGGGATGGAATTGTCCAAGCAGTGCTGCTTCCGTAGAAGAAAGTTAAATGTTTCTCCCAGGCACCACAGAGTGGATTTATTTATTTTTTTGAGGCTCAGACTGACGACAGGATCTGCCTTTGTACAACTGCCATTTGATATTCTTTTCTGAAAGCTTTTCTCTTCTTTTTAATTGAAATACCCTTCCCCATCCTCTTTTAATTGAATTCAACAAATAATCCGTAATTTCCTTCCCCATCTTTCCTCTTTTTGACGCAGAAAAGCCTGTTTTGGGAACAGTGGGAACAGTGGTAAACAAGTGCTCAGCTTTCATCAGCTGGAACCAGAACAAATATCAATAGAAACATAGGAATTGCCACTTCTGACCAGAGCATGGTCCATCCAGTTCAATATCCTGTCTCTGGTAGTGACCCGCAACAGATTACCTTTGTGAATGGTAGACAACCCCCACAAGAGACAGTTGGGCAATAATATGTTCTGGGAGAAGTTTCTTCCTAACCCTGGACACCTAGAGGTGGTTTATGACCTGAAACATGAGGATTGCTGCTCCGTATACATTTTAATCTTAGTTAGCCAATGATATACTTATGATTCATGTACGGGGATAAGAGTTGTCTAGAAAAGATGTTCACAAAGGAGGACTGAGATGTTCACAAAGGAGGACTAATTCCCTGATCATTGTCATAAGTCATAGAGCTTAAAGCCAGAAGGGACCATTTAGTCTGACCTTCTGCAAATCACATGACACCCAACACCACCCAGCCACCCGCACACTAAACCCAACAACCAAAATTAGACCAAAGTCTAATGGGATACTGAGTCTTTTGCATCCCTAGCTCATGGTTTAATTTCAGCTCCAGTTGTTAGTTTCCAAAGTTGTTACCAATTGATGACTGTTTGAGGTCCTATCTAAAGTCAGTTTGATAGATCTCAGTGCATTACAGCAGTGTCCTTATCTCAATGCATTACTTGTTAGATGTCCACAGAACAAGAACCAACATAAATTGCATTAATTGTCTCCCTTTTTCCTGCCTCAGCAGACTCAAAGACTCGATGAGCCATACAAAGTGAAGAGCCTCTCATTCCTAGAAAGGAGCCCATCAGATCAGGGGTTAGCCCTATAGCCTGGACAGAAGGATGGAAGCTTGCACTACACCATTTAAACTGTACCCATTCTGTGGGTAAACAGAAGACTCCACTCTATGGACCAGAACTAAAACAACAATACAGGTAAAGATTTTCAAAAGTAATAATTATTTTGGATGCCTCAATTTTTGGGTGTCCAACTAGACACAGTTTAAAGGGGCCTAATTTTCATAAAGTGCTGAGCACCCAACCTCTGAATTCTCTCTCTCTCTCTCTCTCTCTCTCTCTCTCTCTCACACACACACACACACACACACACACACACACACACACACACACACCTTTCTTAACTTACAGTGATGGTACCAAAGTGAATTCCATATCAATGTCAATTGTTAAGAAAGAGATCTCCCTCCATATCAACTTTTACCTGTATGCCTTACCACCCAAATAACATATTTGTACATACTTCTACTACTCAGCGCACTTTGCTTCACAACACAATCTCTTTCCATTCTCAGAGATAACCAATCACAATGCATGCATCCAGTTCCTCACAGTCACACAAATGCATAATCCAAACTGCTGCGATCTCATATGGAAAAACACTTACAGACAAATGTGTAGTGGTGAAGTCTACACAGTGTTATTTCTAGGTGAGAAAAATATGAGCTTGGTGCTAAATTTGTGTTGTTTATCTTGCCTCCCAGGGCATAGGGTGGTGGAGCAGTATGTGCTGGGCAGAGCTAGTGAGTCAGTGAGGCACTGTCAGAGAGTAGAAGTAGCTGGTGAAACTTAAGTCAACTGTTCCATTGACTCTTTGTTGTGGATAGGTTAGAGGAAATAAGGTGAATAACTATCAGGGAGCCAGTTGCAGCACTAGCAACACGCTGGGCTTAGCTGATCCCGGCAGGGGCTGCCTGATTGATTGCACTTCCTGACTGGTGAAGGGGCAGAGTTTACTACTACTTAAGCCAACAACAGCCAGAGGTCGCTGGCTGCTGCTCTTGGTCCTGCTTCCTGTGCCTGCTCCTGTCCAGACTGCTCTTGTGTATGCTTCAGTGTCTGCCCTTCTCCATCCTCAATACTTTTGGCTCTGACCCCTGGCTTTGCATCTCTGGCTCGCCCATTGGTTCTGGCTGTCAGTTTCTGATCCTGGGCTCTGACCCTTGCCTTTGCTCTCAATTAGGCCCCCTGGCATCCCGTGGTGCTGATTCTTGATTTCAGCTCAGCTCTGCTCTAACCTCCAGGCCTGGCTGCCCCTATGGCTCTGAGCATTCAGTCCGACTGCCCACGTCCTGGTTGTGGTCCTGATAATAACTCATTCAGATTGAAGTTTAAAATATAAAATGTGGCCTGTGCCTGAGGTGTTATGGGAATACGCACGTGAGATTTGGAATGTGTGGGGGCTATCATTCTTTAGCCGGAGCAGTCTAAAAAAACGTTCATCTCCAGGAACACTTCAAAATGAGCTAATTTTTAAATGTTTCCTCTGCAAATCCTCAACCACAAATACATTATTGAAGATTAAATCATCCCCCGAAGTGCAGGTTACATAAGACCATGTTCATTAGCTAAAGTATGAAATAGGGAGAACTTTATCCTGCTTTAGGTGCGGATCTAAACCCCATCTTAACAAATGAGCGACTAGCGCATCTTCATAAGAGAATGTTGGTTTCTTCAGTTTTTCTATTTCTTGCTCTTCTCCAACATGAGAAGGACTTTAATGGAAGTAGGGACAGACAGCTGTGCCACAGAACTGCTTTTGCTACAGCTCTCTAACCTCTCCTCTCTATTTCCTGCCTGACTTTAAAGGAATAGTTAAGATATTTTCTTCACATCTCCTTCCCCGCCCCTCCCTCCTTTAAAAAAACACCCTTCAGTAACCTGTGATAGGACTCTCCCCCCCCCCCACACACACCCATTGCTTCCTTTGTCTTCTAGAACAGACTCTGCTGAGGATTAAAAGCATCAAAATTGTACCATCTTAACCATATCCATAGCCCCTGATGCAAAAGGTTTGGGCAGACAATTCAATAGGATTCAGTCCCAAACATGTGAAGTCATTTTCAGTAGATCAATGACTCTTTTCACTGGAATTATATTCTTCCACCTAGGGTTGTAGTAGGGATCACAGGATAATTCTACTAGGTTTGAAGCCCCAAGTAAAGATGCCATTTTTTCTATACTGGGCAACTTGATCTATTTGGATGATGCCAGATTTGACAGGCAAACATGACCAGTGTTGAATGGCTGGTGCAGTCTAATATTTTTCTCATCTAGATTTTATGGGGACTGGATCTCCTGCTCCAATGGTCAAAAAGAAAACTAAAGATCTCTTGGATTTGGTATTTCTCAGCCTTATATTGTTCAAGATGAGTCAGTTATGATGAAGATTTACCTCTAGAGTTGGTACTTTTGTTCTTATCTTCTGACCCATAAGCTGCTGTGCTGGACTTATGCTGGCAACTGACATAAGAGTTACCCTATAACTCAGCAAAGCTGATAAAAGGTCCTTTTGTTGCAGAATTCTTTTTAGCAAAATCTACTGTCCTTTCTCTCTGTCAGTTCCTTTGTGGGTGGTCAGGGCTGGAAGTAAAACATTTAAAATCAGAGCATCCCAAATGCTAGGAATTCTAAATTAGTAAACTGTGGCCCATTGTCAGTAACTGTTTCCTCTGGCATGGTGAGGGTTTTACTCTTTGGTGGTTTGCTATGCTAGTGACTCTCACAAATTCAGAAAAAATAATCAATAGCTCTTCTATAGGGGCTTTTTCTAGAGTTGGTTGAAAACTGCCAGTTTTTTGAGAGAAAATTCCATTTTGTTGGTCAAAAATGTCCTGTTTTTGGTAGAAAAACTAAACCTTGAGAAAAATTCAGTTTTCAGAACCTGAACATTGTTTTACCCAAAAATTGAACATATTTTTGTTTATTAATGAGTTTTTAAAAATTCAGTTTTTCATCAAAGTATCAGGAATTTCAAATGAGACTATAATTCTGCTGAAACATTTTTGTTTAGAAGATGGTAGAGCCGGTCAAAAGAATTCACTATCTGAGGATGGGGGTGGAGAATTACCTTTTTTCTACACCCAAGTCCAGTGCTATTTGTTACCAAAGCCCTTTGAATGTTTCTTTAGAATCATGTTCTTCTGCAGGACACACAGGATTTCACCTTGCGTCTTATGCCCTGCTCTCTGCTGGGCTGCTACATTGACATTCACAATCTCTCCCAAAAAAGCTTGATGCCCATCGTCCATTGGTCTTTTCAACACACAAACTTGCACTAGTTCAGCAAAACTAGTGGAAACCCCTGAATAGACAATCTTATTTTGGTTTAGCTGAAACTTAAATAAATAAATTAAATTAATGGAGATATCCTATCTCCTAGAACTGGAAGGGACCTTGAAAGGTCATTGAGTCCAGCCCCCTGCCTTCACTAGCAGGACCAAATACTGATTTTGCCCCAGATCCCTAAGTGGCCCCCTCAAGGACTGAACTCACAACCCTGGGTTTAGCAGACCAATGCTCAAACGACTGAGCTATCCCTCCCCCCCTTGATTCATAATCAATTTAAAGTCAGTCAAAATAAACCAAAATAAGAGAGCATCCACACAGCTTTTTACACCAGTTTAACTAAATCAGTTTGAAAATCCCACCTTAAGGCTTTGGCCTGGTCTATACTTAAAATGTAGGTCAATTTAGCGACATCACTTTGAAGTGTGAAAAATCCATACCCCTGAGCAATGTAGATATGCTGTCCTAACCCCCAACCCCAGGCCATGTTTATGCTACAGACACTGCAGCAACACAGCTATGCCGCTGTAGTGCTATAATGTAGACATTTCCTACATCCAGGGGAGGGGGCTTTCCATTACTATAGGTAATCCACTTCTGAGCAGCGGTAGCTAGGTTGATGGAAAAATTCTTCCATTGACCTAGCCGTGTCTACCGTGGGGGTTAGGTTGGCTTAGCTGCGGTTCTCAAAGGTGTGAATTTTTCACATCTCTGAGACCTGTAGCTATGTCGCCCTAAACTGTAAGTGTAGACCAGGTGGCAGCTAGGATAATGTAAAAATTCTTCCATTGACCTAGCTACTGTTGTTGGGGTACAAAGACCAAAGAGCCCCTTGCCGTAGCTAGGCCAGTATAGTCTCCATAGTGTAGACATACCCTTTGTCATCCCTGTAAAAAGGTGTGCTTTACATGGAGAAAGCTCTCTTGATGTAAAAGCCCAGTGGAGACAGTGGAGACCTTGAGATAGCTAGTTGAGGTCAACTTTATACCCCATCCCTGGTGTTTGCCTTGACTAGCTACCTTGAGGTAAAATTTCCCTGTGCCTTTCTCCACTAGGATTTCATATTGAGAGCTAGTTCTATGTAAAATTCACTTTTTTTAAAATAGTGAAAACATAACCCAAGTTCAACCAGTGCAACTCTGCCCATCCTCTCCACTGTCTCATCCTTAAGGCATTAGAATACAATTGCCATCAGTAACTAGACCCTCAGCTGCAAACAGCTGGCTTTCCATAGCATAGAAGTCACACGCCAGGAATGCTATACACAGTATGTAATTGGGCCAACCATTTCTTCTCTTTATTATATGTTTTGCAACAAACTAAATTCTGTGATATGGGCCTTGATTTGCATATCACATTAGAGGCAATTGTGGGAAACCTGGAGCATCTTAGGGTAATTAAAATACACAGTTAGTAAAAAGAACAGGAGTACTTGTGGCACCTTAGAGACTAACAAATTTATTAGAGCATAAGCTTTCGTGGGCTACAACCCACTTCTTCTATGCATCCGAAGAAGTGGGTTGTAGCCCATGAAAGCTTATGCTCTAATAAATTTGTTAGTCTCTAAGGTGCCACAAGTACTCCTGTTCTTTTTGCGGATACAGACTAACACGGCTGCTACTCTGAAACCTGACAGTTAGTACAATATCCCTCATGCCATTTATTTGTCTATTAAATTACATTTCTTTTATTTTGCCTTTCAATTTACAGAGAACCACAGATTCTTGTACTGACAATGTATAATGACATTGCTGAAGCTATCAGGGTGTAAACTGGAGAGTTTAGGTGTATGCATGGGGCAGTTGGGCCTTTTAGTATATGAGGATGTGGGGGACAGTTTGGGATTGTGGGATAAACTCATTAGCTAGATGTTTCTGGTAAAATGATGGGCAGTGAAATAATTAACAATGACAACATTTAATTTGTTTTCAGGTTTCAAGTTAACACCCCTTTGTCACAGGGATAAATGGGGCGAGTTACACCTCTCAGCTCTGTTTTTTTCCCCATCAAACTGACATCACTGAGTCAGAGTTTAAGACCAGAAGGGATCACCAGCTCATCTTGTCAGACTTCCTATACATCACAGGCCACTCCACACTACCCAGCTGCAGCCCCACCAAGCCCATCTACCAGAATTAGACGAAAGCATTACAGCCCTCAGAAGATTAAACTAGTGTGTGCCACAGGCAGAGACCAGGAGGGACCAAGGTGTACCAATGCCCAAGGACTCTGCAATGGCAGGGAATTGATTAAGTGAGATACATTCAGATGATCCTGGCAAGGGACCCATGTTTCATGCTTCGGTTTATACTTAGTACACATTTTGATGGTTATCTTCACAACCAAAGAATCCAGAGATGTCTTTTTTTTTTTAAAGAGAAAATATAGATTCGAGGTCAAAGTTCTAGCAAGTTCTATAGCTGCAGAATCACAGAATACATGCGGCTCTGAGTATTATTTACTGAGTGCTGTACAGCTCGTAGAAGGAGACACGGAGCCTGGACAATCTAAATTAAGCAGATGGTACTGTTCAGATGTATAATACATCAGGAAACCAGATGATAAAGTTTCAATCTCAAACCCATGCGCATCTTAAAAAATAAAATTTATGCTTCAGCATATTGTTGAAATTCTTCTGGGCAGAAGCATGTTAAAGAGAGATCTGAGTGGAGTGAGGGAAGCTATTTGATGCACAAGAAGTGGAAGATGGCTTTAAGCATAAGAGCAACACAAAGACAAAGGGTGGGAGAAGGATATAGAGGGAGCATTAGGCAGGAGGCTTGGGCAGAGTGAAAGGACTCTGCCCAAGAGTGAAAGGAAGGGCAGGGAGGAAGGGAGAGGAATATATGAATACTAAGGCCTGGTCTACACTACAGAGTTAGGTCGACATATGTCAACCTAACTCTGTAAGCATCTGCACTAAAATGTGGCTTCCACTGATGTAACTCACCTGCTATGCCGATATAATAACTCCACCTCCACGAGAGGCATAGAATCAATGTTGATGTAGTTAGGTCAACGTAGTGACAGGGGAGACACTGCGTCACTTACATCAACTGTTGCTGCCTTTCAGAAGCCATCCCACACTGACAGTTAAATCAGTGCAAAGCTCCTGGCGAGGATGTCCACCGCTGACACAAGGAGCATCGTGTGGACATGCAAAAGTGATTGAATTACTGTGGTGGCTGTACGTCGATGCAACTGAGGCTGACATAATTTTGTAATGTAGAGTTAGCCATAGATATAGAGGAGTAGAGCTGTACAGCGTCCCAAGGATGAATGAGACCCAGAAGCATAAAAGTATGAGGAAAAGAAATCAGCAAATGGATTCATATAAGGGTATGACATGCTCTGAGCAGAGAAAGCTGATTTTTAGAGCAATGTTTTGCATAGGCTAGAGGGAAGTGAAATGAGAAATAGGGAGATCAAAGAGGATCAGATTGTAACAACTACGACAAGAGATCATCAAGGCACATGAGACAATTACTTTGGTTCACCAGTATATGAACATCTTTGACTTCTCCTTGACTGGATCTCACCTGAGGTCACATTTCCTCTGAAGGAAGACTCTGTCAACTGCACATCTGGGACTGATTTCTCTAGGGGCCTAGCGGCTGTTTGCTATGCGGTTATATGGGATGCATCTGTGAGAGGCCTGGGATCCATCCTCATGGAGTGGGGCATCATAGGGGTCATGGGCCTGTGCAATAGGGGAAGTACTGTCATTGAAAATCTCTGTTCTTAAGGAGCTTAGTGATGCTCAGGTTACAGGGAGAAAAGCCACCATTATATAAAGGCTGGAGACAAGTGAGTGGGTTTCTCCTTTGTTTGTTTAATGGGCTGCTGTTGTCTTTTGCTCTTTATAAGACATAGGAAAGAAACACACAGGCACAGGGCAGTCCAAATAACCGTGTTTACTGAACAGGCATAATGTGCAGAGCCTCGTTACAAACACAGCCTGCTGCTCTGGCAGGGTTCTGGTGGCTTCTGAAACAAAGACGACAGTGAGGGCCACTAGAAGACTCACAAATTATTTAAAGGTATACTACCCCATTCCTGTGCACTACAGCTGCCCATCAAAATCCACTTATTGTGTCTTGCTTTTAACTTCAATGGGCTTTGGGAGATCCGGCCCAGATTGTTTTAACTCCTGCCCTTTTGTTGGCTAGAATCATTAAAAGCGCGTGAATAGTTCTCTGAAAACATCTGCTCAATGTGCAGGAGCAGTCAAACAACTAAACAGAATGTTAGGAACCATTAGGAAAGGAATAACTAATAAGACACAAAATATCATAATGCCTCTATATGAATCTACTATACGCCCACACCTTGAATACTGCATGCTGTTCTGGTTGCCCCATCTCAAAAAGGATATATTAGAATTGGAAAAAGTACAGAGAAAGGCAACAAAAATGATTAGCGATAGAGAAGAGCTTCCATTTCAGGAGAGATTAAACAGACTGGGACTGTTCAGCTTAGAAAAGAGATGACTAAAGGGGATATGATAAAGGTCTATAAAATCATGACTGGTGTGGAGAAAGTGAATAAGGAAGTGTTATTTACCCCTTCACCTAACACAAGAACCAGAGGTCACCCAATGAATTAATAGGCAGCAGGTTTAAAACAAACATAAGGAAGTACTTCTTCATATAACACACAGTCAGCCTGTAGAACTCATTGCCAGGGGATGCCGTGAAGGCCAAAAGTATAACTGGGCTCAAAAAAGAATTAGACAATCTCATGAAGGATAGGTCCATCAATGGTTGCTAGCCAAGATGGACAGGAATGCAGACCCATGCTCTGGGTGTCCATAAGCCTCTGGCTGCCACAAACTGGGATTGGAAAACAGGGGAATGGATCACTTGATAATTGCCCTGTTCTGTTCATTCCCTCTAAAGCATCTGGCACAAGTCATTGTCAGAAGACAGGATACTAGGCTAGATGGACCATTGATCTGATCCAGTATGGCCACTCCTATGTTCACATTGCAATTAAACAGATGTTTGAACTTTTTAAAAAACTCTTTCCCTTACTTATCTAGAACCACCACTGTTGCAGCACAGACAAACATCCGAGCATCAGGATGAAGCGGAAAGGATGGATCTGAGTGATGCTTTAAAGGAAGAATGAATGAGTAACTGGACATCAGAATCAGAGAGAGGGGAGCAGTATATGCTATAAAGTTGTGAGCTTGGGAGACAGAGAAGATAGTGAAATTATCAATGGAGAAAGAGAAGGGAAGAGTGAGGAAGTAAGATAAGGAGCTCAGTTTGTAGCACGTTGAGTTTGAGACAGCAGCAGGTCACCCAGGATGAGATACTGGAAGTACAGCTGGAGACATGGGAATGAACAGTGTGGGGAAGGTTGTGGATGGAGAGAGATCCAATGGGCTTGGATGCCGTTGCCATTGTGTATCAGTAGTGGGGGATGTTCTAATCCAGTGACTCTCAACCTTTCCAGACTACTGTACCCCTTGCAGGAGGCTGATTTGTCTTGCGTACCCCCAAGTTTCACCTCACTTAAAAACTACTTGCTTACAAAATCAGACATAAAAATACAAAAGTGTCACAGCACACTAGTACTGAAAAATTGGTTACTTTCTCATTTTTACCATATAATAATAAAATAAATCAGTTGGAATATAAATATTGTACTTATATTTCAGTGTATAGTATATACAGCAATATAAACAAGTCATTGTATGAAATTTTAGTTTGTACTGACTTTGCTAGTGCTTTTTATGTAGCCTGTTGTAAAATTAGGCAAATACCTAGATGAGTTGATGCATCAGCTGGAAGACCTCTACATACCCGCAGGGGTACGTGTACCCCTGGTTGAGAACCACTGTTCTAATCAACTTTAATTTCCATGGCAAGGCTTACAAGTCACCCACAATCGCACCCACATATGCTTCTCTTTCTTCCTGAGCAACTAGAGGACCTGGATGGTGTACAGGTCTTGATTAGGCATAGTATACTGTCTAGTATGTATAAATCTTATTCAACATATGAGCCTTCTCTGTCTTCTAAGAGGCACCTTATTCTTTATTAGTTGTCATAGGGATTTGTGGTCTGTCACTAGCTTGAAATGAATAAAGACCTGCTAACATTACGTAAAGCTCTTTCACTCCCATATAGTCAGACATTGCTTACCTATCTCGATGTTGCTGGTCAGTTTTGCACCATGACTTGCACTTTCACTAGCTCACACTGCTTTGCAAGCAGCCCTGCCTGTTAAAGAGTTAGATCAGACCTTTAGCTTGTGTAAATCAACATAGTAACAATTACGTCAGTAGAAATCCCTTGTGGTAACTTAATTTAGATTGTCCAGATTCCAGATTTCCTCTGTGGACTGCATAGTACTAAGCACTCTAAAGTCAATGGAGTTACACTGATTTACACTAACTGAGGATCTGGCCCACTGCACTTCAGAAAGTTCTTTGTATGAAATCTCAAATACTGCACATCTCAAAGTGCTTTATGGAGGTGGGTAAAGACTATCATTGTAAGAATGGGGAAGTGACTTTTCCAGGGCCACATAGCAAGTGGAGGGCAGTGCTGAGACTGGAACCCAGGATTTCTGAAGCCCTAGTACATAATTCCTTATCTGTTCCCCTTAAGTGGTACCAAAGATACAATGCTCCATTTGTTTGCCAAAGGCCCTTTACATATCTTCTGCACTTTCCTGCTGGCTTCAGCCCTCTTTGGTAAAAGCATGCACGTTCAGGCACTACATCCTCAGGTAAGACTCTAAGTGTGATGTTGTAATTGTCCTTACCTTGGTGAAGGGAAATGATTTGTGAATGATTTCAGATTCACTTCCTCTTCCTGTAGTCAGGTCCTCCCTCTTGAGCTATTCTGCTTCTATAGTGGATGCTATGCGCAAGGCTAAACTTCTGGGTACTTCCCTGCTCTTATATTCTTCTTCTTTACCTTAAATCCTTCACCACTGCTCCTCTCCAAAGCTCTTTACAAGTGTTCGTTCCTCATTTAGACCTTCTGGTCTCATGAAGAAGTCCTCCCCAGGTTTTTCACCTTTATTCCTCCATACTCTCAATGGCATCATGTTGTGGTGACTACTGTAGGCACAGAGAACTTGACTCAGCTCCCTCCAGAAATCAGAAGTGATGCTCCTTTGCTAGCTGGGTGGGTGACATTTGTGGTGGATAGGGTAGGGATTTCAGTTGGAGGGGAGAAGGAAAGGTTAGTCCATTGGCAATGCAAGGAATTCCCTTCCCATGGGGCTCTGAGTCCCAGAGGGATCCCAAGATTCAAAATATATATATTTATTTCTATCACTGTAGCAGTGCCAGGCACTGTATACACCTAATAAGAGACAGTCTCTGCCCACCGAGAGTTCACAGTCTGTAGACATGACAAAGAACAGGTGGAAGCGTGGCATGGAGAGATCACATAATATGTTAATGGCAGAGCCAGGAATAGAATGGAGGTGTCCTAAGTCAAAGTCCATTGGTCCACACTGCCTGTAAAAGAAGGTTACAAGGATAATTTCAGAATTCTTCAAATATACCCAGATCAGTGACCATCATATCTGGCTTTAGCTTGTGTATATCCA
Source organism: Terrapene triunguis (assembly GCF_002925995.2). NCBI lineage: Eukaryota > Metazoa > Chordata > Testudines > Emydidae > Terrapene > Terrapene triunguis. The sequence goes on from NW_020664447.1 coordinate 28,019,979, forward strand.
ACTCTGTAGACAGTCTCATAAACATAGACAGCTATTACCTCCCCCACCTCCTCCCTACATTTTCACATACTCTTACACAATTTTACACACGAGATGCTACGACAATCCCCTTCACATGCACACATCCCTCATTCTTTGCTGAAAATCAGTCTCTGGTGTTTGGAGCATTTCCTCCCCACTCCATGTGATTCTGATTTCACTAATTAAAGCTAATCTGATAAAGGAAGGAACTGCAGAGCCGAATAAGAGCAAAAAGGCAAGTGAGCAAGGGTCACTTTAAAAGATACAGAGAGAGAGCTTTGTGCCCACAGACCCAGGCTGCTGCAGGGCACAAAGGGAAGCAGCGTGTTCAGTTGCTTCATCTGTTTGGCCCACGGGGTTCACGCTGAACCCTCGGCCACCCTGTCTGCCTGTCCTGACCTTCTTGCTGCCCTGCAGCAGAACCAACACTTGCAAGGTGGTATGTAATGAAAGACATCAGGAAAACACAGAGCACTTCTGCCTATTGATTGCATTCAACCAGAACAAAATGCAACAGGGGCTGGCTGGTTTGGGGGATAAGTAATAGGTTACAGAGCTTCTCATCTCTAGGTCGCTAGAATGACTGCTGTCTGGATGTAGCAGTGATTGAACTTCATTGCCACGTGATGGTGGTTGAGTGGTCTGTGTGTGAAATGAGTTAGCAGGGTCTAGTGTAATGTGTCCACATTATAGACAAAATGATCCCGGACATGCAACATGGCGGGGTGGGATTAATGCAGGCTTCCATCAAAGCTGCCTATGCCGTTCCTGTCTCAAGAATTCAGAGAAGGCTTCAGCCTCCAATGCCGTCAAGGCTTGAGTTCCCAAGCAACAAAATCCCTTGGAAGGTTTAACAGTAGTCTTAAAAAGAAATTCCCGGATTGAAGCCAAGGCAGAAGACAGGAGACGAGATCATGCTAATATGCCGACCATTTTGCATTTACCACTTAAACAAGTGTGTCCCACTCCTGCCATCTCATTCACCCTCGCAGCACAAATGGCTGCAGCTAATTTCACTCCTGAAGCATACCAGGATTTTCAAGTGCAGCAGATTTCTGATGGAAGAGATCTCGAAAGAGCAGCTACAGCTGAAGCTGGGCATGTGCACACACACAAACTCCCCAGAAGATGTCATGAGTGGTTAATTGAAAAGCTAGGAAATGTGGTGACCTGACCTTGATCTCTTGTAGTCTATCTTACAGGTTTCAGGGTGCTGGAAACAATTTGGCTGAGAACATTTCACTCAGTTGATCTAAAGCCATTAGGAATCAGTGATTAGGCTAGTTCAGCTTCTGTCTGTGCTACGGGGCAGCAAATAACCACAGGTGGTGAGGAGAATTGAACAGAACAACTAATGGCTCAGAACAAGCCAACAAAGTTATTAGTAGAACCTCTAATGCTGAAGCAAAATATTCATATGTGGTAAAGATGCACCACACCTCTGCTGTCTTTAAGTGGCTGGTACATTCATAGCTTTCGACAGTACCCTGGTACCCCATTCATTGTTAACTTGTTTAAATTAAACCCAAGCATGGATGGGATCAGCGAGCAGCTGTCTGTTTTATTAGTGCTTTTACTTCAGACATCAGCCTTGCTCCCTCTTTGCTGGGCTCTGATCTCTCATGACAATTTGATTAACTTTACATTTCCTTTTATTGTTGGAGAAACATTTGGAAAACCTTAAAGTGTCTCAGTGGCTGGTTCTGAGACAGAGATGGTGATTATGTCTGTGCTTAACATCATCCATCAAAAGCAGGCATCCAACAGTCAGACCACCTGAAAAACTCATCACTGCTGAGTGGTTCATGGGCCATAAAATGCTTCCTACCTGTGCATAGCCATGGGTCATTCATTTTTTCTTTATACCTTTACTGTGATATTCCCCAATGCCTTCCTTAGAGGGAAACACCCACCATTTTCCACAGCGCCTTGAAAGACCGCCTGGTGGAAAGCATCTTCTTGGCCCACACATGTAAACTGTCAGCTGTATTTTCCAAGGTACATTTCAAAGGAGCTGAATTGGAGTGGTGACCTTCTTGGCAAAAGAAGAGCTGTAGCACTGGCAGGAGGCTAATAGGTGATAAAAGCTGTAGGACTGGCAGGATGTGAGGGAGCCTGGCACCAGGAATGATCCACTGGTAGTGGGCAGAGTGGTTCTGAAAAACAAAGAACATCTCCTTCCTCTCAGAACTATTTCCCATTTCTAGTGCTGAAGTCAAACCAGTGCTTTGTAAAAGTTTCGAAGTATTTCGATACTCATTGTTTCATTTCTGAGCTGCCAGGTCCTGGCTGGGACTGGGGTGACAAAATGCCACGAAGAAGACTGGGAGGTTTTTTATTTTTGCACTTCTAACTGGAACCAAAAGCAGAAGGGGTGGGAATCTCATGGGTCAAAGCCTACTTTCATGGGATTTCTGATCTGACTTTGCAGATGCAGATGGCCAAATTCATCCCTGGGGTTATTTAATCAACTTCGGATGGAGTTGTGGGTGCTCAGCCCCTCTGAAAATCAGGTCCATCTGATTTAGGCACCTGTATTTGAATATTTTGGCCTAATGACTGTTCCAGAGTGGCAGACAGTGAAATTCATCTCTCTGCAAAGGACCAGCACAAGGTCTATGAACCATTTAAGACCTCAAAATTGGGCATTAGTGATGTATAGGTGTTAAATGGTGCATAGACCTTGTGCAGAAGTGAATTGCAGCCAGAGGAAACATTGTCAGAGCTGGGAGACGGAGGAAAGGAGGTTGGGGAGCCTGAGCTCCAGCCCAAGCTGCAATGTCTCCACAGCTATTTTTAGCACACTGCTCTGCTAACACAAGGCTGTGGACCTGAACTAGGAGGCTGGCTCCCAGAAGCAGTGTAGAGGCCAGTTTTGTATAACAACTTTCACCCGAGGATCTCAAAGCAATTTACATACATGAAATAATTAAGCTTCACACATCCCCCTTGAGGCAAGGCTGAGAATAAATAGGAAGCACAACCCACCAACTGCAACTGCCTGAGGGGTAGAATGCAGCGGCCATTTAACAGTGCATAGCAAGGGTTGAGTTACTGATCACACTAGGATGCTCTGATCAAGATCTCTCATAGCCAAAGCTGCTTCTCTTCTATTACATTTCTGTTGCTGTCAACTGTCTCTTTGATTCCTCAAAAGCTCAGACATTCTCAATTTGCCTCTATGACAGCGAGTAGCCATTTCTGGCTGTGGAAATCAAAGGTTCTGTTTCCTCTCACATTGCAGAGGGCAGGCGGTCAGCATTTCAATGGAGGGGACGTTAGCTTTCTAATGAAATCTTATTTCAAGCTTGAAAAGGTGGATGAACAGATCATATCCAGCTTCTGACTCCCTTTCCCTGGCAAGGGGCAAGATTCTGTGAGCCCTGGTCTACACTACGAGTTTAGGTCGAATTTAGCAGCATTAGGTCGATTTAACCCTGCACCCGTCCACACAACCAAGCCTGTTTTGTTGACTTAAAGGGCTCTTAAAATCGATTTCTGTACTCCTCGCCGGCGAGGGGGTTAGTGCTAAAATCGACCTCGCTGGGTCGAATTTGGGGTAGTGTGGACGCAATTCAACAGTATTGGCCTCCGGGAGCTATCCCAGAGTGCTCCATTGAGATCGCTCTGGACAGCACTCTCAACTCAGATGCTCTGGCCAGGTAGACAGGAAAAGCCCCGGGAACTTTTGAATTTCATTTCCGGTTTGGCCAGCGTGGTGAGCTGATCAGCACAGGTGACCATGCAGAGCTCATCAGCACAGGTGACCATGGAGTCCCAGAATCGCAAAAGAGCTCCAGCATGGACCGAATGGGAGGTACTGGATCTGATTGCTGTGTGGAGAAGAATCTGTGCAGACAGAACTCTGTTACAAAAGATGAAATGCCAATATATTTGCCCAAATCTCCAAGGACATGATGGACAGAGGCTACAACAGGGACAACAGCAGTGCTGCGTGAAAGTTAAGGAGCTGAGGCAATCCTACCAAAAAACAAAGGATGCAAACAGTCATTCCGGGTCAGAGACCCATACATGCCGGTTCTATGATGAGCTGCATGCAATTCTAGGGGTGGCCCCTACCACTACCCCACCACTGTCCGTGGACACCTGCAAGGGAGGAGTCTCACGCAACAGGGATGAGGATTTTGTGGATGAGGAAGATGATGATGAGGAGGAGGTTGAGGATAGCGCACAGCAGGCAAACGGAGAATCTCTTCTCCCCGGCAGCCAGGAACTGTTCATCACCTTGGAGCCAATACCCTCCCATCCCTCCCAAGGCAGGCTCCTGGACCATGAAGCCGGAGAAGGCACCTCTGGTGAGTGTACCTTTGTAAATATAATACAGGGTTTAAAAGCAAGCATGTTTAATGATTAATTTACCATGCCAAGCCAGTAGCAAGTAGTCTGGAATCATTGCAGAACAAAACATTGCAGCGAATGGGCCCGTGCTTTGGTGCCATTCAAGCAACATCCGTTCTTTATCTCTCTGTGTTAGCCTCAGGAGAGTGATATCATTCATGGTCACCTGGTTGAAATACAGGAAATTTGTTTAAGGGAACATTCAGAGGTGCCCGTTCCTGCTGGGCTGTTTGCCTTTGGCTGAAAAGAAATCATCCCTGCTGTTAGCCACGTGGTGGGGGGAAGCCAGTTCATGCTGAGCTGTTCGCGTTTGGCTGACAGGGATCTTCCCTAATACTAGCCACATGGTGGGGGGACGGTGAAGTGATCATCCCAGAGAATTGGGGGGGAAGGGTTGGATTGTGCTGCACAGTCACCCTAAAACCACAGCCCCTCCTTTTAAATGGCCAACTCAACGGGCTTTGCTTGGTATGGGAAAGGAGGGCGCTGCTGTTTGAAACCGTTCCCAGATATTATGAAGGTTGAAGAAGCTGAAACCCTTTGCCTTACCATGGCTGCCTGCAAGCCGAATTCTGTTGCCCAGCCAAGCGTGTGTGATGTCTCACACCAAACCGGCAGGCACTCAATATAAGAGGCAAAATGCGACCTTGTACCAAAAGCACATGTGCTATGTAATGTGAATCGCTTGATTCAGTGTGAAATAGTCTTCCCTTTGTTCTCTAAAAATGTATCTTTTTAAATACTACTCTCTCTTTTTTTCCTCCCGCAGCTGGAAATGTTTCTACGCTCCCCCTATCATCTCCGTCCCAGAGGCTAGCGCAGATTAGAAGGCGAAAAAAACCGCACTCGCAACGACATGTTCTCAGAGCTCATGCATTCCTCCCGCACTGAAAGAGCTCAGCAGAATGCGTGGAGGCAAACAATGGCAGAGTCCAGGAAAGCGTTAAATGAACGCGATGAGAGGAGGGAGGAGCACGCTGAGAGGAGGCAGGATGCAATGCTGAGGCTAATGGGGGAGCAAACTGACATGCTCAGGCGTTTGGTGGAGCTGCAGGAAAGGCAGCAGGAGCACAAACCGTTGCTGCAGCCCCTGTATAACCACCTGCCCTCCTCCCCAAGTTCCACATCCTCCTCACCCAGACGCCCAAGAACGCGGGGCGGGAGGCTACGGGCACCCAGCCACTCCACCCCAGAGGATTGCCCAAGCAACAGAAGGCTGGCATTCATTAAGTTTTGAACTGTAGTGTGGCCTTGTCCTTCCCTCCTCCCCTCATCCACCACTCCACCCGGTGCTTCCCTCCTCACCCACCCCTCCCGCTACCTTGCGAGTTTTCCCCCTATTTGTGTGATGAATTGATAAAGAACGCATGATTTGGAAACAATAATGACTTTATTGCCTCTGAAACCGGTGATCGAAGAGGGGAGGTTGGTTGGCTAACAGGAAAGTAGAGTCAACCAAGGGGGCAGATTTTCATCAAGGAGAAACAAAGAGAACTGTCACACTGTTGCCTGGCCAGTCATGAAACTGGTTTTCAAAGCTTCTCTGATGCGCAGGGTGCCCAGCTGTGCTCTTCTAATCACCCTGGTGTCTGGCTGTGCGTAATCAGCCACCAGGCGATTTGCCTCAGCCTCCCACCCCGCCATAAACGTCTCCCCCTTATTCTCACAGATATTGTGGAGCACACAGCAAGCAGCAATAACAATCGGAATATTGGTTTTGCTGAGGTCTAACCTAGTCCGTAAACTGCACCAGCGTGCTTTTAAATGTCCAAATGCACATTCTACCACCATTCTGCACTTGCTCAGCCTATAGTTGAACTGCTCCTTACTACTGTCTAGGGTGCCTGTGTATGGCTTCATGAGCCATGGCATTAAGGGGTAGGCTGGGTCCCCAGGGATAACTATAGGCATTTCAACATCCCCAACGGTAATTTTCTGGTCTGGGAAGTAAGTTCCTTCCTTCAGCTGTTCAAACAGACCAGAGTTCCTGAAGATGCGAGTGTCATGAACCTTTCCCGGCCATCCCACGTTGATGTCGGTGAAACGTCCCTTGTGATCCACCAGTGCTTGCAGCACCATTGAAAAGTACCCCTTGCAGTTTACGTACTGGCTGCCCTGGTGCTCCAGTCCCAAGATAGGGATGAGAGTTCCGTCTATCGCCCCACCACAGTTAGGGAACCCTATTGCAGCAAAGCCATTCACTATGACCTGCACATTTCCCAGAGTCACTATCCTTGATAGCAGCAGCTCAGTGATTGCGTTGGCTACTTGGATCACAGCAGCACCCACAGTAGATTTACCCACTCCAAATTGATTCCCGACTGACCAGTAGCTGTCTGGCGTTGCAAGCTTCCAGAGGGCTATTGCCACTCGCTTGTGAACTGCGAGAGCTGCTCTCATCTTGGTATTTTTGCGCTTCAGGGCAGGGGAAAGCAAGTCACAAAGTTTCATGAAAGTGCCCTTACGCATGTGAAAGTTTCGCAACCATTGGGAATCATCCGAGACCTGCAACACTATGCGGCCCCACCAGTCTGTGCTTGTTTACCGGGCCCAGAATCGGCTTTCCACAACATGAACCTGCCCGATTACCACCATGATGTCCAAATTGCCAGGGCCCGTGCTTTGAGAGAAGTCTGTGTCCATGTCCTCATCACTATTGTGTTCGTGCTGTCGTCGCCTCCTCGCCTGCTTTTGCAGGTTCTGCACATACTGCAGGATAATACGTGAGGTGTTTACAATGCTCACAACAGCAGCGGTGAGCTGAGCGGGCTCCATGCTTGCCGTGGTATGGCTTCTGAAGGAGAGCAGGAAAGCAGAGTTGCAGCGGAATTGGTGGATGATGATGGATGCCACGAGAATAGATATTTATACAGAACGAGGAGAGGACCTGCGAGATGGATTCATGGCACCAGGAGAGCAGGAGAGCAGAGTTGCAGTGGAGGATGATGGTTAGCACCGTGCACATTTCCCAAGGAACACAAGTACCTGGGATCCCATGACAGACAACATAGAGAAATTCGCTATTGAGGCAAGAGCAGGAGAGCAGAGTTGCAGTGGAAGCGGTGTATGACAATGTAAAAAGCAACAGAGGGTCCTGTGGCACCTTTAAGACTAACAGAAGTATTGGGAGCATAAGCTTTCGTGGGTAAGAACCTCACTTCTTCAGATGCAAGAGACAATGTCAGATGTATGACAATGGTTAGCAGTCCTACTGCACCGTCTGCTGACAGCAGCACCCAGGACACAATAGTGGCGGTGTCGGTGAGCTGAGCTGAGCAGGCTGCACACTTGCCGTGGTATGGCGTCTGCGCGGAAAAAAGGCGCGAAACGATTGTCTGCCGTTGCTTTCACGGAGGGAGGGGCGACTGACGACATGTACCCAAAACCACCCGAGACAATGTTTTTGCCCCATCAGGCATTGGGAGCTTAACCCAGAATTCCAGTGGGCAGCGGAGACTGCGGGAACTGTGGGATAGCTACCCACAGTGCACCGCTCCGTAAGTCGATGCTAGCCACGGTAGTGAGGACACACTCCGCCGACTTTATGCGCTTAGTGTGGACATACGCAATCGACTGTATAAAATCGATTTCTAAAAATCAACTTCTATAAAATTGACCTAATTTCATAGTGTAGACATACCCTGCGTGTCTCCTGAGACATGCAGCACTGAAGGCATAGCCCAGAAGAAGGTGGGGCAAAAGTGGCTTCATGCCACCTTCCTGCTGCCTGGATCCTGGGTAGAAGCAGGAACTGCTCTCACTTACAGCTCAGATCTGCCTTTGGCCAGCTCTGCAGCCCCAGAATCCCTGTAACATTGAGTACTACGAACATGATCCCAATCCTACTTCTGTTTTGGGGCTGGGGGGATAGCATAAAGCCACTTATGTCAGCCCTGCACTGTACAGATGTTTTCCCTGGCCCACTGGATCCCCAAGAGGGGCTAGAGTGAGATCCAGAATCTGGCTCAAGATAGAGAACTGGCATTCTTCCAGTCTGAATGCCCATAAGCTGTGGGTAATATCAGAAAAGATACTGCTGTCTCAGGGAAGTGATAAAAACCCATGTGCTAGTTAGTACACAGCCCGTACAGGCCCGTGCAGCAGGTGAGCAATTATCACTTGAAGTCCAGCTTAATGTTTTACAAGGACCGGGAGCTGTTTCCAATTAACCCCAGAAGGCCATGGAAATGAACTCATTTGTGTCACCTTGGCTTGTGAATGGGCTGTGAGGGACTGGTGAAATGAATGCAATTGAGTATAGGTGCCATCTCCTCTCCATGCTCACTCCTCCTCCTTGGCATCTGCTGGCAGAGAGGATTTTATTAATCACACAAATTACTGATGGGTAAGAATGAATAAATTATCAATCCATCACCAGGAGCCAATGTAGAATTGACCCCAACAGTCTAGACTCCAGGGCATTGGCCAGTCTGGTTCTAAATGTCCCCAAGTGATGAGACTTCTACCACTTCCTTTGGGAGACTATTTCACAATCTAATAAGGCTCCTCAGTGTTTAGCTTATAAAAGACTTTCTTTGTACCAAGCTGTGTCATATGCTTGTGTTGTACTTTTTATCAATTGGATTATTTTAATGCATGCTCTTAGAGATTATGGGCCAATTTCAGGACTGTTTTAAAACCAGTACCAGTCCATCAGGCTCAATGGCATGTTGTTGCTACATGAAGTTCTCTTTGACTCAAAGATCAATGCAGCACTTCTGGATCCCTCTCCCTGCTGCATACCACTTCAGTCTCTGTGGGCTGGAATGTAGCTGGGAGGCAGGATGTTCTTGTGGCTAAGGCACTATCTCGGGATGTAGTAGATCTGAGCTGTTTCCGGCTCTGCCACAGAAGTCTTATGTCACCTTGGGCAAATTACTTCACTTTCCCATGCCTCAGTTTCCTCCTCAGGGTTGTGGGCTAAATTCATTAATGATTGTAGAGCATGTTGAGATCCTGGGGTAGGAAGCAGTAAACATCATTAAGAGGCCCCCTGCTTTTAAATAAGTAAATGTTAGGGTTAGCATGCACGTCCCTTTTAACATCTCATTCTTGCTGAAAAGGACATGAGATGTAATTCTGACACAAAAGAAAATCCAGGTGAGCAGAGCTGAATGCTCACGCTGGGGACAATACTGACATAGCTACATCGTCGTAGCTATGCTAGAACAACCCCATAGTGTGGATGAAGCCTAATCCCCGGAAGGGGGTTTTCTGTCAGTGTAGACACACCATCTCCCTGGACAATAGTAGCTAGCGTCTGCACCAGGGGTTAGATTGGCATCATAGTCAGTCAGGGGTGTGGATTTGTCAGATCTCTGGCCGACGTAGCTATGTCACCTAAATCTTAAGTGTAGACCAGGCCTAGAACTTTGGGACTATATGTGTTTGGCATCTGAAGCAAAAGTAGTTAAGGGCCAAATTCAGCTCATGTTTAAATGGGTGCAACTCCCATTGATTTCAGTGAAGTCACACCTGCTTGCACCAGGGCTGAAGAGTGCTAAGAGACTTGAAGCCATATGAAAAAACAAAACAATTAATTTTAATAAGAACTTGATAAGAACTGCATGCAGGGGCCAGAATCTTCTGAGCTTTCACAGAAACTGCACCCAACCGCTCCAGCAGGATACTGAGTGACAGTACACTCAGCCAATGAAACATGAGGTTGGAAGCATGACATAATTAGGACAAATTCTCATTGGTTGATCAAAGCCTAAGCCATGACACTGTTTCCAGCCGCTACTAAATGCTGCCATTTCTACAGTGTAATTATTTATTTATTTATTTATTTATATTACAACAGCACCTAGGGGTCCCAATCAAGATCAGGTCCTCATTATGTTAAATGCTGCACATCCACATGATAAGAGATAGTCCCTGCCTCAAAAGGACATTTAAGTAGATAGAGTATTATTATTCTCATTTTATAGGCACAGGGCGATTAAGTAATGTGCCCAAGACCACACAGGCAATCTGTGACAGAGGCAGGAACTGAACCCAGTCCAGTACTTTAACCACAAGACTATCTTCACACATAATGCAGGGTGATCATGCAGTCTGACTGAAGGACATAAACTAGTAAAAGTGTTTTGATTTGTGCACAGTATAATGCACAGGACATAAGGCAATGGATCCACAATCAAAATCCTGCATTGTCTCACCGAGAAGAAGTCATTCAGAATCAGACATATGCCAGGAGATTTAATTTTAATTCCTGAGAGCCTTGCATTATTTGATTGCCAAAGTGTCTGTGTGGACAGGACATGATAATAAAAGCACAATTCTTCTAACTTTATTGCTTTAGGAATTGAGATGCTACAGCAACGTCATGCAACTCGTGTACTCTTCATTGCAGCAATTAAATTAGCTGCCACAACAACAAAATGGTGCTTTTGAAAAATACAACAGCTGGGAACTTCCAGGAAAGGCAGAAGAACCACTGGGGATGGATTGTAGCTGGGAGGCTGCAAATCACAAGCTGTACTTCACTTACTTGGAGCCAAGTCTCCCAGAACTGAAGTCTAACAATTTTTATAGGAGGGTTAGGCCCAAACCCAAACTCCGTATCTGAACTGCCCCAAATTTGGATCCAGATCTGAAATGTGTGGCTTGGGATCCTCTCTGCTTTATACATAAAGAAACCAAATTGTGTTTTTTTGTGGTCTGAAGGGAGTGACTAAGCATCATGTGGATTGACGAGGAAGCAGCAAATCAAAAATTCTTAGGTTCTACTTTGCAGTAGCCCAAAGCAATGCATCTTTCCCTCATGAAGGGAACTGCATGTTGTCCAGCACCTTCCACATCTGCCAGCCTTGGAAGTAACCAAAAAGCTGGTGTCAATCATTACAAGCAGAAGTTTGAAACCCCAAACCAGGAAGGTGAATCTAGGTACATGCTTAAAAATAACAAATTACAAAGGAAGGAGCCTTAGATGGTTTGGGGGGCTGGAACGAGGATACGCAACTTTTCACATCTAGGTCAACACCAGTTCCAGTCCAACCAAGGTAGTGAGTGTGATTGACACATGTCACTATCCAATGGGTATTCAGTGCTCTGTGTTTAATGAATAGGTGAATCCCAGTCTACTTCCCAGGGGACAAGTGCCCAGAGTACAAAACCACTCCCACAATTGTTATTTATTTGACCAAGGTGAACCATGGAGAATCCCCTCTTCTGCTGGTCACTGGAACAAATCCAAAAGAGAAATGGAGGCATTGAACAATGTGCATGCCCAGGTCATGTATGCGCACACAATCCCAAAGTCTTGTCTTCATTGTTTATTGTTGTTATTGTTTTCATCCTTGCTTTTCTGCCAGGGCTTTCAAACAGGAGTCACTTTCATATCAAAGATACACCTTGTGCCAGTCCCCTGGCTTCCTGCTCATCTGCCAGGATTCTCCAGACAGGGTTATCCTTAAGTCTTCATTAGCTCATGTCATTCATTTGTTCCCTGCTTATCTGCATATTTTTGGAGAATGTGGTCCATGTTTCAGAGCCTGATAGATTTTTTTCTATATCCGGTAGATGAGTGAAAGAAAGAAGTCAGCCATTGGGTCTCCTGGTCAATACCCATTCAATGAATAGCCACCAGAACCCGTTCGGAGGGACTGTCTCTGTTGGGCATCTCTTGGGCTTGCATGGAGTTAATTTTAGCCAGGAAACAAGTGTCTTGTTTGAAAACTGCATGGGAGCAGAAGAGATCTCATTTCCCCCTCCCTCCGGAACAGACACAAAAGAGAGGAAAGATGTCTGGTGCTATAGATATCATTACACTTCGGAAGTGGCCTAGTTCCAGCAGAAGGAATTCCGTGGTGGCTTTCTCTTTCCATGACCGGAATCACAGCTGTGCAACAATGGTTAGACCTGTCTGTGAGTTCTGCCACCTTCCAGGGAGTGAAAGCAAAGCCTCTCTGGTCGATCTTTTTGTCTTATGGAAGTCAGGTAACCCTGCAGGCCCCAGTTTGGGAGTGGGCTGCAGAGAGCTGAGCTTCTGTGACTGGATAATATTCTCTTGATAGCCTGTGAGTCTCCTGGCTCCTTCTGCTAGATTACCAAGGGCCAATTTACCATTCACCTATCCTATGAAAAATAAGAGAGAGGCAATTTGGAGCCTTTCAAAGTGAATGTCTGTAGCTTTTAAGGAGCTAGTTTTATGAGAGATTGCTTCCAGGTGACTCCTGGCTGGCTCAAGATTTCACCGGACACAGAGCAAATCAATCTGCTGGGAGCTTGGGAGGAATGAGATTAAAGGGACAGCCCACTTTCTCGCTGTCTCAGGGAAGTGTTGGCGCACAGACAAAATAGCTTAGTAGAAATCTGTGGAGTGACTTGAAGTGATTACCTCCCTGCTTATAAAGAAAGATATGATATATATATATGTGGAGGGGTTAACATTGGAAAGTCTGCTGGGAAAGCATCACCGTATCTGTCTATGGAACTGGGCTGCAGGAGATCGTGCATTAAAATGCAGATTAAAGGGATTTCCTGCTTGTTATTGCATGGTAACATGGCACTTTGCACATATAATTTACAATATTTAGGTAGGAAAGCACGCAGGATATGGCAGCCACATAATACCCTTCACCTACTCCAGCTCACAGATGACTATAGAGGAATAAAATATCTATATGCCGTGTCTGAAAATAAACAGAGATTTTTAATTGTGATATAGCTGAGAAACCACTGGAAGGGCATTCATTGCTAACTACAGATGGGCATGATCTGAAAAGAATCAGATCCAAATTGGAATTTCCCCCAAATCAGAGGCTGTCTGGATCTGGAATTTTGGCTCAGTCCAATATAAAAGCTGCTATGAAATTCAAGATCCAACTTCCCCAGCATTCAGGGATGAGATCCAGGCTTTTTGTCCTGTCCATCAAATTCAGCAGACATGCAAATATACTTTCTACCCAGCCTCAGAAAATTTGCAACTGGCCACATGGCAAGTCCCATGCTGATGCTGTGAGATTTTACTGTGAAATAACTATCTCCGTGATATTGTGCCAATATATCGCCAGTGCTGACAGGGCTTCTTTGGAAGGCAGACTATAAATTGGGAACATTTCCACTGGAAGATTTTCACATGGTTTCCAGCAAAATATCAGAGCTTGGAACTGATACTGATCCAACATACATTTTATACTATGATAGGCTAAGTGGTTTGGATGGAATAAGTAGAACTGCTTGAAAAATAGAAAAATAATCCATACAATTTTGAAAGTTCTGAGAATTTTTTTCCACAGGTTTGAAAAGGAACAATTTTTGATTTCTTTGAAATTTTTCTCCATTTTTCAATTTTGTAAATTTTCCGTCTCCCCTTTTTTCTCCCTCCTCCATTCCTTTTATGATTTTCCTCCTCTCCTTCCCTGTTTTTTCTTTTTGCATTATGGAGATGGGGCGTGGAGGCAACAAGGGGGACAAAAGAGGGGGGGAAATGAGATAACAAAAAAAGAAATCTCTCCCCCCAAACTCATACATTTAAAATTCCCATTTTGTCAAAAGTTCAGAAAATTACAAAAAAACAACAACCACACATTTTTCTCAACAATTAGCAATGCAAATTAAAAAAAGCCATTTTACTATTTTAAATAATAATTCAAAAATTTCAATCAGCTCTCGACATAAGGACCAGCCTGAACCTTTATCCAAAATCCGGACCTCTTTGCGGTCCTTCTCCCAACATGGAGATTTCATGCCAGCAAGGCTTATCATCCACCAAGAACCCAGAGAGGTATGACCAGACTTAAGGGGGAGAGGAGAACACACACCATTACATATATCAGCTGATTCTTTTAATTTATTTCATAGCACCTAAATTCTGGGCTGTATTAGAAATACCTGGAGAAGTAGATATCCAGGAGTTACCAATAGTGGCATCTGATTCTTCAGTCTTCCCCTTAAAAATGCTATGGTATTCTCCAGTAATGATACACATTAAAATAGTGTCGCTGCTATGTTTGGGACACAGCAGAATACTGTAGTATTTATTTAGAAGGGTCAGTTCCCTATGTTCTGGATTTGCTATCTTATCTGAATGTAAATTTTTGTGGTCTAATAGTTTAATGTGCCAGGCACTCCCTCTCCAGTCAAGTGCTCACAATGTAATACAGTACTAACAACTGCAGCTTGGTTCCAGACTAGATGTTCCATTTCTAACCCTTACATTTCCAATGAAGCCACAGTATGTAAGATTCTAGTGGAGAGGGAGCAGTTGGTTTTTATGACACAAGTCTTGGGGAGCCAACACACTGGACAATGCTAGAACCTAAGCAAGCAATCAAGTCAATGACTGGGAGCTGCTATCACACTCCTGGCTGTGCAGAGTGGTGGTACAGTGCTGTGTACTGGCCTCAAATAGTTTTCAAGACCAGGTCAATGGACCCACAAGCCAAGTTTACAAGACTGCACCATGGAATTCAGGATGCTCCTTCACAGTTTAGGATGGGTGGTGGCACTGAAATTAGGAGATATTGGAGCTCTCACAAGAGAGCTTTCTCACAAGATTACCAGCCCGCATGTGCAGACTCAAAAGCAACTAAGATAAGGAGCCAAAGTGCTGGTGTCATGTCTCAGGTTACTGGGAGAATCCTTCAGTCAAATTGCTGAGATACTCTAGTGAGGTATTGGCTATAAATCTTACTGACCGTGTCTGAACTGCATAGCGTTTTCCCCAAGTCTCCCACCAGCATTACTCCCAAGTCTTCTCACCAACATGCTCTGGGCTCAGTATAAAACCTTGGATGAATTCTCTGGGACATTCTATTCTTTGTTGTTTTTTTTTAAAGTCCTGTTCATGAATTTGGAGAGGACACCTGGGGATTTACATTTAGTATTAATCCAAACCAAGCCGAAACTCTGAACTGGTCACCACTCGTGATGGGGCTTTAGACTTCTGGAAACAAAAGAAGCACTCGACCCTCACTGGTCCAGTAAGTGCTCAATTATAATGGCCTCTTGGTTTTCTGTCCATTTCATGTCAGAAGAAAAATGGCAGGGATGAGAAACACATTGATAAGGTCCATTAGCCAAAGACATGCTACATTATAGACATTATAACTTATAATGATGTCAGCTGGTCTACAAAATGTAGAACACGTGCTGCAGAAAGAAAAGTGGCAAACTGTTATAAATAAAATAAACCAATGGAGATATCCTATCTCCTAGAACTGGAAGGGACCTTGAAAGGTCATTAAGTCCAGCCCCCTGCCTTTACTAGGAAGACCAAGTACTGATTTTGCCCCAGATCCCTAAGTGGCCCCCTCAAGGATTGAACTCACAACCCTGGGTTTAGCAGGCCAATACTCAAACCACTGAGCTATCCCTTCCCCCCTTCTTTGAGTGGGAGGATGTTCTACTGCTTAAAGCACAGGTGGGGCCATCCCACATGAGGATAATAATACATTACTACCTCCCAGGGGGGATTTTGGTCTATGCAGGTCCTTATACCAACCTCCTCACCACAGTATCTTAGCACCTTCCAATAGTGCATGTGAGTAGGGATGTGAGACTTAATTCATTAGTGTTTGGAAAGTATTTTGAGTTCCTTGGGAGGAAGGACCTGGAAAAGGGCAAAGTGCTTTTACAAATATTAGCTGATAAATATGGAGGCGGGTGGTATACTACCAACAGTTGCCTTTTGGTCACTCTCTAGCCTACAGGGCTGTTAGATATATCACAGCTCATTCATTTCTACACTTCTCACCAGTCCTGAGAAATTATCTCTAGACCTTGTAATTCAAGTTCGGGGTAATAGTGACCTCCTTCTCCTCCCTTCAAATCTCTCCGAAATTCACTTCTTTTCACCCTTCCATTGCTGATTCTGCCCTACCACTGTCAGTACCTGCTGTCATGGCTGACCTCCAACTGCCTGCATTTCAGCTCTTAAAATGGGTCTGTAAGCTGCTTGGGGCAGGGTCTTTGTACTCCCAGAGTTGGTAAATCATTACGTTCATCTATGACTCAGTGAAAATAAACCAAGGCCAAAGAGCCTGGGATGTGCCTCACACTGGAGTCAGTGTCACTCTTGGGGTGGTCAGTGATGGGGCATTCTGGAGTGATTCAAGTATCCCACCCTCTCCTTCTGCTTGCTGCCCCTACATTATTTCTGCCCACCGCATAGGCTGGACAGTTGTCAGCATAAAGCCGTTTGACTCTGGGTTTTGCATTGTGACAGGGTGCGGGGGACTACCTCACTACCAGCAGGTGGCGAATTAACTGCCTTTCTAACTCTAGGTGCTGGAGTTAGGAAGGGCTGTTTTGTTTTTCCATTAGAGACTCATTCCAAATGACTCATTAGGCCTGCTCAGGTGTTCACAGTTAACCCAGGGAACTCTATGAGAACAGCTTGCTTCTACTCATGGGGTTGGGAGAGTATTTGAATGATGGAGTGGTTAAGGCAATACTTACAGGGCTGTATCATAGTCTAAACTGTGTAGCAAGAGACTTGGCCCAGTCACTTGACATAATTCAGAGTACAAACGAGACCTCTGTTGCAAGACAGTGGTCAGAACTCACTTTCCTGGCTATAGTCACAAACTGAGCTCTTCCTTTTATTAAAGTTTATGTGAAAGATAGAGATGAGCCAGAGCTCAAACCCTGGATCAGAATGTCCTAACCTTGAAGACATTGAGATCTGGAGTCAAGCTAGATAGTTAGCTTCTATCTCTAATGGAAAAACAAAACAAAAAAAAAACAATAAAAGTTTGTTGTTTATAACAAAAACAAAAAATTATCAATCTGAAAAGATTTTTAAAATTCCAATTTATATTTCACTGTTTCTGCTGTTGGTTTATTTTGTCTGCTTCACTCTGTTTTGACAGTGAAACTCAACTGGTTAGGATTAACTTTGTTTCCTATCAGTTATCTCCTACTTCACATTAACACACCCTGTGCTGTTGTGTTTGAGTACCAACACCACTAGTAGTTTGAATCCCAACTTGTTTTCACTGACATTAAAAACAAAAATAACAACAACAACAATCATGGAAAAAAATCTTTTCTAAATCCCTTTTTAAAACAAAGCCTCAATGTTGAGCATAAGCTAATCTGATGGTGTCTTTTTCAATTTGACTACAAGTCTAAACAAAACTGGATAAAACATACTCATTATTTTCCACTCCATGCATCTGATGAAGTGGGTTTTAGCCCACGAAAGCTTATGCCCAAATAAATTTGTTAGTCTCTAAGGTGCCACAAGGACTCCTCGTTGTTTTTGCTGATACAGACTAACACGGCTACCACTCTGAAACTTGTCGGACCTGGAAAACCCCACTGAAAAAAATATATGATTTACTTATCTCAGAACAAGAGAGAACTCGAACTATCCCTCAAGGGGGTGAAGAGAGGCAGACAAGGAGCAATATTCCTGCAGAAACTTTTGGAAAATACAATGTTGTCTGATCCCTTTAGTGGTTATTGCTGTAAGAAGACACAGAAGGCTCCCTCCAAAAGCAGTTTTTTAAAGAGACAATAACCCCCCTACACACACTCCCCACACTTGTCTAGAACCTAGTTTCATTTCAAAAAGGTATTTGTGTGCATAACTTGATTTAGTGCTGCAGCTTGAAGAAATCTCCAACATTATAGGGAAGACACAAAAATCGAGGGCTGTTCTAATAAACATACCTGTGACAGTTGATAAATAACAGATCACCATCTCCAGCTGTTTGCAAGCCCTGTCTGAACAGGAGATATTTTCTCATCTCTCTCAAAGGTTATAGATTTACAGCCATTTAGATTGCAGGCTCTTTGGAGCAGGGACTGTCACTTATTGTGTTTGTACAACACCTAGCCAATCAGGTGGTGGCCTTCAGGCGCTACCTCAATACAAATATCAAATAATAACAATAAAACTCCTACATTTTGGAGGAGGGATGCCATGTTAGTCCTAATATTATGTATACTCTGCACAAATGTGGTGTACCTTCACTTTCATGATTGAAAATTATTTATGTGCGAAAAGAATAATAATGAAACTGAGGTTATAGAAAAAGCTATTGGCACTAAAGGAAAGAGTCCCCCAACATTTTAAAGTTTCCTGCCTGACCAATTTTGTTGTGTATGCTTTGTTTTGGGTCTTTTTCACAGAGTGCATCCCACATTTGAACCTTGTAGAGGTCCAGGTTGAGAGATGTATACTTCCCTTTTGTTCAACCTCATGGAATTCAGCTCAAGACCTGAGAAATTAAATTGCCTCCTGCCAGATTCACCAATCCCCTTTAAAAACCTGAACGGGGCTAAGTTTGTCTGTGCGTGTTTGTATCTGAGAGGTTGAGTTTTTCTTGCTGGGCTTTAAAAGTTAGCCAGTACTGCCCATGCGTAAAAATGTGGTTTCCCTCCCCCCATCCCCACCCCTCTTCTTAAAATGATTTAAACGAAAAGAAGGCCATCTCCCTCCCACTACATAAACTACAAAAAAATACAGAAAAGCGTGAGGCCGATTTTGCTGTGTCACAAGCTGATCTTTCGCAGATGCTAAAAAGCTAGGAAGTGCAATTATGGGAAAATTGCACTAAGGCAAACAAGTACATGCCAAGTTCTGCCATTCTCCATTACCCACCTGAGCCCCTTGATTGTGGCAGACAACGCAACATCTGTATGTGCTTTGTCAGGAAAAAAAAATCCCAAGAACAGCAATTGAATGGGAAGAAGGGAGGAGAGGGGGAGGCATCGTGACGCTCCCAGCAGGAGCGTGCACCAAAGAGTTGCTGCAGAATCATTGCAGTGCCCAGGAGATATTCCAGTTCAACAGCAGTGGCCTACTCAGGCTTTACCAAGGGTCCTCTTGTGCAGTGATAGGGTAACCTCAGCACATTGATATGCAAGGTTCAGTTCAAAGTTGAAGTTGCTTCTTCAAATCTTCTGTGAACTCTAAGCCTCTTGAATCTGCAACATTGGGCTGGAGTTCTCAGGAGAGCAGGCCTTGCAGCAATTGGAAGATGTCAGATACTTCCAGCTCCCGGTTCGGCCAGAAGTAACCCAGGAATGTCTTTTGTCAGGGTACTCTGGCACATCTGTTTCCTATCCCAGTTAGATCCTGCAAGTCCTGAGGTACAAGGAAAGGACAAATAATGGAGGAGGGTGAGGGAAGCAGAAGAGTTACTCACATCCATTTGAACTTTCTGACTTATTAGCTCCATATTTCCCTGTTTTTATAGCCTTAAGTTAAAAGGAAGGCTGGCCTAGTGGTTAGGGTATGACCCTGGGACTTGGAAGACTCAGTTTCAATTCCTTGCTCTGCCACAGATTTCCTGTGTGACCAAGTCACTTGGCCTCTCTGTGCCTCAGTTCCCCATATGTAGAATGGGGATAATAGCATTGCCCTACCTCACGGAGGTCCTGTGATGATGTGACATTAAAGACTGTGAGGTGGTCAGAGACTATGGTAATTGGGGCTGCATAAGTACATTAGATAGAGAGATAAATTGACTAGCTCCCATGGGTGCATCTCTTCTGTAATGCTGCACAGAGGATGTTGTACTCCCAGCTGAGTAATGGGGTTGAAGGAAGAGCAACACTTTTCACATGGCTGTGCTGATCAGAGGAGGTTGATGTCTGGAGAATGATTTCTTGAACATTTATTGACTGCCTGAAATTGGTTCCACTTCCCAGGATTCAAAATGGAGCCATTCCCCATTTTTTGAAACATTGGTCACAATATATATTTTTTTGTCATTATCACTATGGAAATCTCTTGTTGATAGAAAACTGTTTTCTTGCAGAAAACAGAGGGGGTTGGTAAATGATATTTTAAAAAAAATAATGGTTTCAATAAAAACTGAAGAAAAATATTGATAAAATGTTGGAAGAAATATCACAAACAGGAAAATTTCAAAATTGTCAACAACGTTTCATGACAAGATTTGTTTTTGAAAAAGGTCATTTGTCACTGAAAAAAACTTTTGGCGAGAAAAATTCTAAGCAGCTGTAGTGCTGTGGAGGTTCCCTGGTTCTTCTTTGTGTTCCCCTTTAGATTGCCCTCCAGTCCTGTAACTCCACTGTTTGGTGTCCCTTCCTCCCCAGGCACATGCAATGTACTATAACCTGATGGGGTCTAGCCAAATGGAAATCAGGCTGAGATCCTGCACGTGCCCACTGTCTTCACGAGCAGATGCTGCAGGTGCCTCATTGCCCAGCATAACGTATGCACATAGTTTGGTATGAAAATCTCCCAACCTGGCTTGAGCTCATCTTCACAGACACAGGCTGAAGTCTGACCAGCAATTTGTCCCTTTAAATTAATGTGATTCAAGTGGCTTGTGTGTGCCTTTATTTTAGAGATACAAGGCTCCCTCTACTGGTGCACATGTGGAGAAAAAATGATCCACTGGATGATGCTCATCATGAGGCATTGGCTCAGCATGACCCTCGTCTAAGGGCAGAAAGGGCTTGGTGATGGGCTCTGGCTCAGGGCGGCATAGTGGGGCTTGAAGCAATCATGGGACTATGGTATTCTCTACTGCCTAGATTTAGCTGAGCTGATCCTGCACTTGCCTGGAAAAGCTGTGGAGATAGGATCCTGTTTCCAGCCCTAGTACTGATTAATGTCTATTAATTTCTATGGAATGATTGTGTTTTCTTGGACTTTTGAGGCATTTGACAACATCTACCAATGCAAGTCCTGATTCCCTGCAGGTAGCCCTAGTGCCAAGCAGTAGACGGGTGCAAAATAAAGAACATACCAAGAAATATACCAGAGTCCCACACTCCACAAATAGCTCTTTGCTCATCATTTG
Source organism: Terrapene triunguis (assembly GCF_002925995.2). Classification (NCBI taxonomy): domain Eukaryota; kingdom Metazoa; phylum Chordata; order Testudines; family Emydidae; genus Terrapene; species Terrapene triunguis. The sequence continues at coordinate 28,041,092 of NW_020664447.1, forward strand.
CCCTGTGACTGGGCTCCCTGAATGTCTAAGCAAGCGCCAGGTAAACATTCATGAGAAGGATTTTTCCTACTGCCTGCAAAGTGTTTGGGAGAAATAATAGCAGGAGGCTGAGGCGGCCCCCACCCCTTTCCTGTGCCGAACCACGGGAGAATTATTTGTCTGGGATCCACCTTAAAAGAGCCGCTGACGCTTCATGGAAAACATTCTGTTTAGGGATAGTTCTGCTGATTGCTCAGATAGTTTCTGGATTGCTCTTCCCACTTCCCCTGTTTTTTATTATGAGACACATTGGCATGAAAACAGGATTTTCATCCCTTGAAAAGACCACCTGCTGCTGCGTATTCCTCATCTGATACCTGGGATTAGAATTATTTGAAACCTCCAAAATGAAACCCAAAGCCACGCCAAACTCACATCCATTCTGGGGCTCTTTGCAGACTTCAACTCGATTGAGCTGTCTATCTTAGGGTTTTATACTGCCACCCGTCACTGCAGTATCCGAGCTTCCACATAAAATCAATAGCAGTAACAAAGTCTCTAGTGTTCTTCATGGAACCTCTAGCACTTCCCTTTTTTCTCAGATAAACTTTATATTTAATCTGTTTGAGGGGAATCGAGCAAATTTTGGGTGAATCTGGCCCAACTTTGAGTGAACGTGGACTGAGTAAGGGCTGAGTTTTGGGTGACCCAGTTCCTTCTCCATTTACTGGGTAGGGATTTATGGGCTTGGGTGGAAACAAGAGCTGGGAGAATACCTCAAAAAAAAAAAATCTGAAAACATCTGTTGGGAAACAAAACTGAATTCTCTTTCGTTTTGTGCTCCTTTAGTGCTGGCTTTTCATAATATTCTAGGAGATTAGTTTGCCTGCAAGCATGTTTGCAGAAGCAACAAATTTTAGAGACTACTTGAAGAAAGCAAGTTTTGAATTCATGAGCACAAGAATTCACCCTGGAAACATCTTGGTTAGAGTCACATTCCTCCAATTGTGAAAAAGAGAAACAGCACAATGTGATCGATGCATCCAATCACAATTAAATCATGCAGGTCAGATTTCAGATATCAAATACCTGCTCACAAATGAGCGAGAGATGGGAATTGTTCACTGAAAGCATGCAGTGGATCATTTCAAATAGTGAATAAAGTCAGGACAATCAGGAGCTTCTCAAAGACAAGTCACCATCAAAAAGAGGTGGCACTTAGCAAATTATTTGCTCTGTTCTGGTGGAAACTCAGGGAAAATTGACAGTTCCATTTATTATCTTCATTTATTCTTTGAATGACCATAGCACCTAGGAATTCCAGCCATGGACCATGGCCCCACTGTGGGTAGGCATTGTACAAACAGAACAAAAAGATGGTCCCTGCCCCATCCCTGCTTATAAAATTGAGTTTCACGTTGAAGTTTGGGACTCATTCTTTCTCAAGGCAAAACCTGGAGGGAGGGATTGAGAACTCGACATGCAGAAAAACCATAAAAAGGTGCCCATGCACTCTGCAGACTGAGACTGCTTGCCCACTCAGTTTCTTCTGTGGCATTCCAGCTGCTCTCTGTGAGGATGGCTGAAATGTCACTAACAGAGGAGTTTGAGAGTGAGGCAGATGAAATCAGTAGCTGAGGCAGAGGTGCTCCCAAGAAACACAAGTCTTGCTGCCTTACAAACCCCGCCCCCCAGTAGTGCAAAGAGCAGGACATATCTGCCCTATGGGCAGAATAATTTCTGAGTGCAACATGTTTCAGGAGGCTTCACTGCTCTTTCAAAGGAGGCACCAGGGTGGGTGAGTGTGTGGTGGTGGTGGTGGGATTCTCTAGACCAGTGGCTCTCAACCTTTCCAGACTACTGTGCCCCTTTCAGGAGGCTGATTTGTCTTGCGTACCCCCAAGTTTCACCTCACTTAAAAACTACTTGCTTACAAAATCAGACATAAAAATGCAAAAGTGTCACAGCCACTAGTACTGAAAAATTGGTTACTTTCTCATTTTTACCATATAATTATAAAATAAATCAATTGGAATATAAATATTGTACTTACATTTCAGTGTATTGTGTATAGAGCAATATAAGCAAGTCATTGTCCATATGAAATTTTAGTTTGTACTGACTTCGCTAGTGCTTTTTACTTAGCCTGTTGTAAAACTAGGGAAATATCTAGATGAATTGATGTACCCCCTGGAAGACCTCTGTGGTTTTCAACCTGTGGTCCTCAGACCCCTGAAGATCCACAGACTATGTGTCTAAAGGGGTCCGTACTTCAAATTCAAAATTTTTTAGGGGTCTGCAAATGAAAGAAGGTTGAAAACCACTGCTCTAGATTAATTCTTAGAAGCTGTTGTTTGAAGCTAGGAATGAGCTCCAACAGCAGAGTTTGGCTGTAGATTTGGTTTTGGATGCAGACTTCCTCCGAGTTCAGTGCCATTTAGACCTGGAGTCTGTTTGGCCCCACTAGTGCTGGAAATGTTAACTGACACAGGTCCCCTCTTCTAACCAGCTTCCGGTCTTGATCAGTAGAGTTCCCATCTGGTAAAACCATGCATACTGGTCTGAATTGCACAGAACAGACTCCCCCCCACCCACCACACACATACTTACCCTTGAGTGGAGGGAGGTGGGTATGAGGAGGTTGGAATGAAATAGAAGCAGACAGAGCTAGGGAAAAAGCCTGAGAGAGAGAAGGGAAGAGGGGGAAAAGGGAGAGGGAGAAAGGGAAGGTGAATAGAGAGGGGAAAAGAGAGAGCCATCCAAACTCGTGTGTTCTCCTTCCTTTGTTCCCTGCACTTTGTCCCGTATCAGCTTCCCTTATGTGAAAAGAGGCAGCTGTCCCTTTTCCTGTTTGTCAGAGCAGGTTACAGAATCTTCCCAGTCTGAGCCTAACCCATCAAAGTCTTGGCCCTTGGCAGAGGAAACTAACCATGGCTTTCCTACAAGGCCTGGTGCTCTCCAACTGGATTGGAAGTGACATTGAATCTTTAGCAAAGAGGCTAGGAAACAAACAGCACATTGAGCACAGAGCGTGGTTTCTTCCCCCTCCTGCTTGTGCAAACTGTCATCATGGATGCCCCCGGGGTGAGTGCAGACAGAAGACATCTGTACTTGGTAATTTCAGACTATGTTCTTATACAGCCCACCATTTATCATAAAAGCAGCTACATTACTCATGATCACACTCAATATCCGTTTTGGGGGTCCCGTCTTCAGGGGAAGGCTCATGGTCTCCCAAACCACTGGGAGATCTTATACACTGGGGTTATATGTGCTGCAGAAATCCACCTTGCTTTATCCCTATTTACATCGGTCCTAGCAGGGGTTGGGAGGTGGGGGGCAGGGGAAGAGACTACATTTCCTGCCTTCATTTTAAGCCAGAACTTGAATCTTTTTTGTGGTTCACGGATTCACTTTTAGGGGGGAATCTTTTAATGGGAAATGCCAGATAGCCCAGATTCTCTGGTCTCTTACTAGCACTGGGGTTCTAATAACAACTTCAATTTCTCTAGTGCCTTTCATCACAGAGTGCATTACAGACTCTAGAGTTGCCACAGAAAGGCAACCACCTCTGGGGTGGGATATGGCACTGCAAACACCACACTATGCAATCTTTATAAAGGTGGAAGCAAAGATAATTACATTCAGTCAGAAACAGAGAGGCATTTAGGGAGGCAGAATGGACTTACCTGAGTTGGGAAACCCAACTCTTATGAAAAGTGTCACAAAACTTTAACAACAGTAAGTGGCCTGGGTCTCCTCTATAAATGGCACCTCAAACAGCCCAGCAGCGCTCTAGCATATCGCTGGGAGACCGGTTCTGTGACAACTCAGAGGGAAGAATACCATCTACCGAATCCTGGCACCACTCTCTGCATCACATAGGTTTTGGTTGAAGGTTTTCTAGCTGTGTGCTGACCAGGCCCAAGAACTTTCACTGAGGAGAGCTGAAAAGGTCAGAGCTTGAAGTGGAATGGCTGCAGACAAAATGACTTGTATGTGCAAGGTGTGTGCCCTGCACTGTATCAGCCAGGCCTCCCTCATTCATTCTTGGTAAGATAGTTTCTCAGCTCTTTATTGCAACCCCAAATATGCTGTAGGGCAAAGGGCTCAAAATTTGAGGGTCTCAGTTTATCCTGAGGTTGAGAAACAGCAGCAGTTAACTTAACAGAGAGAGGAAAAGCAACCTTTTGCTATCAGTAATTGGGTCCTTTGGTCCAGAGTACCAATGAGGTTTGCTGGGCTACAATCTCCTTATCAGCTGCCCATTAGCTGAGCTGTTTCCCTGCAGAGCAGTTTCTGTGTTACATGGAGCTATCTTGAGAAACCCCCTGCCCTGTAGACCACATACAGCTTTTCAATGAGAGATAGACACACTGGTAACAAAGCTGAAGTGGGGAAAGGGGAGGGGAGAGAGGAGGGTAACGGGCTAACCACAGAAAATTGTCTGTTTTTAATGCTCCATTTATTCATTCCAAAAGAATGCAGGATAAGGCTCTGATCTGATGTAGGGAATGCAGGACATTTTGGCATTTAATAGCTGTCTGAAAACAGGATTCCTGCTGCGATAGGTGCAGGCAGCTATATACATGCACAAAAGAAAAGAAACGCTTCATCTTTCTTTGTTACACTTGGCTATTGGGAAGCATGGCACTGGGCACACAGTAGTACAAAAATACGGGCCTGATTCTTAGTTAAACTGAGGCCACTCTGGCAGTTTCAAGAGGCCTCAAAGTAGGTGTTAATTTCATTTAGCACTACTTTAAGGCCCTCTTCATTGCCCAAGCAGAGTAATGCAGCTTTAGTGTAAACAAGAATCAGGCCTTATGTGTTTTATATGCCCTAATCATATAATCAGAGACCCCACATGGACCCAATTGCAGGACTGAGACATTCACCTTTAGGATGCACTAGTATAAGAATGTAGGCCCTGACCAACTGTGACTGTTAAAAATCCCATGGCACTTCCCACAAGAGCAGGGGGTTCAGGCTTTTCGTCCTAGCTACATTCCAACTTCCACAGTTACATCTGGTCTCTCTAAATACCCCATCTGAAGTTCTGAGTTTCTTCTCTCCCCTCCTGAGTCTGTTGTGTAGTACTGCTGTCCAGTTCTGCAGCAAACAGTAGCTGCGTTCTGTCACAGAAGTGGCTGCAATGCAGAGGTTGTTAAAGTGACCCTTGAATACAGTTGTTGTTGTTATTATTAATTATTTTGATTTCTATGGAAAGATAATAATAAATTAGTACTGTAAGGTGCTTTGGGAACTCTGATATTTATTTATTTATCAGTAATAGATATTGGTGCTTATTGCCAAGGAATTTGGATGCCATACAACTTTCAAACAAGTCAGTTACAAAGCAGTAAAATACACTCCCCTGATTGTTGTGGTTTTCTTCTTCATTAATCTACCTATTATTGGGCAACATCTTAAATTCTTTGCTCAAATTTCCCTCTAACTAAACAAATCACACATGGATATCGACGAGACTTTGCCTGTTTAAGGACTGTGTAAAAACTGAATAAAGACTTCAGGATTTAGCTGATTATTATCTCTGATAATAACACACACCCTGAAGGCATGTGTTCACCCCCAAGATATTTTAGAGACTGCATACACGGGGAAAGCTGAAGTGCAGCCACTTCTGGAGAGGAATACAGGAATTATTCAGTGCCAGCAGCATTGCACAACAGTTTATGGGAAGCAAGGAATCCAGCTGAAACACTCCCAAGTAAAATTAGGGTTAGGACACAGGGGTTAACACCCCTTCTCTTGAAAAAAGTACAATGGGATCTTTAATGAATACAACGAGATCAGAACCTCAAAAGACAGTTCAGTTAAAGAACCAGATCACATGTTCCATACATTCATTGCCTTGTCCTTCAAGTTCACTATCAGGTGAAGTTATGCTCCAATCCTGCAAGGGACTGAGCACTTTAGCCCTGATCCAAGCAAAGCATTTAAGCTCATGCTTATCTTTAAGCATGTGAGGAAACTTACTGAAGTCAACAGGACTATGCATGTGTTTAAGTGCTATGCTGGATCAGGCACTGGGGCCAGTGTGTGAGTCAGCACCTTACAGTATCGAGGTTTGTGAGTTTGCTGATCTGATTTACTACATTTAAAAAGCAGATCTATATTATTAAAAATGTGATACTCTGAAGACTGATCCTATACTCAAAGGAAAATAATAGGGGAAATGTACTCTTCGTTACTTGCGTGTAGATTAGAAATTGTACAGGCAGGCATATGTTTCACAAGACCCTCAAGGAAATTTAATTTGATTGTTCATAATTCCAGGAGGCTAATCATTTTCACAGTGTGGACCAGATCTGAACAGACAGCTCCTGTCAGCACTTCCCCTGCCATTCCTGACTGCGTGGGCCACCTCACCTCCTCTTCACAAGTGCATGGATTCTCTCCCTCCCACTGATGCTCATGTAACATCCTTGTGGCAACTACAGTCATTGCTCGCATGGAAAAGTAACAGTAGGAAAGTATTTACTGTATTTTTAGATGTTTTTAATGCAATTTAGCAGCTGGAAACAGGGAGGAGAGCCAGCACCATGTGACCAACCAGCTCTCCATGGACCACCGGTAAGTGCTTCACAGGCCACCGTTTAAGAACCGCTGGCATAAATAATTTCAGAACCAGTCCTGGCTGTTAGGACATGTAAAAGTCACCTAAAAGTATCCTGAGCAAAGGAAGTTTCACTACTAATGTCAGAATCAAACAGGGAGGAGAAAAGTCACCTACTGCTAACCATAGGGATTTCAGATATGGTGTATTTCCCATCCATCCACCTACCCATGTCTATCCAAGAAGAAAATAAGTCCTAGATATTGGTGCAAATTCCCTTTTTAAAACCTGCACATTTTTGGTGTATTTTTTAAAAATAACTTGGGGTTTAATCCTCACATAATAAGGGATCCTCATGCTCTATTTAATATAGTTTCCAAGTCCTCATTCTTCCTTCTCTTGAGCATCACATTATCTTCAGTTCAAAGTTTCAGCAAGATCCTGCAGAGAATTTAATCTCTTTTCCTGATGATCTTACTGATGACCAGCAGTAACTTTGACAGGTTTCTGTCTTTATTGAATGAGACTCGGGGAGCATCCAACATACTGAACAATAGAGATGGGCCAGAATTTGAATCGCAGACCTGAGCTTCTCCAGAACTTTGGGGGAACTTTGGATCTGAACTTTCTGATTCAGCCCTGTCTCCCTGATGTGCTGGATCAGAACACTGGATTCAAACACTCCCAAACTATGTGGAAGTTCAGCTTTGAATCTGATTCTGGATCAGAACATGTATGACTCAGGCTCATCTTTGCTTCAAATGGTAACTTACATTTGTTGCCTTGCCCCATAAGAAGTAGACAATTGTGATGCGGTGTCCACCCCACACCAAGCCTGAAGAGGTTAAGGTGGCCAGGTGGGCCAATTAACTTCCTAGGCTGCACCTAGAAGAGGAGCCAGGGAGTAAGGACTAATTAGAGATGAAGCTCAACTGGGCAGGAACAGGAGGGCCCTGTATAAAGCCCACTAGCAGAGTATAGAAGGGGCTGCAGAGAGAGGCGTGTGTGTGTGTGTGTGTGTGTGTGTGTGTGTGTGTGTGTGTGTGTG
>NW_020664447.1:28048708-28102374 GCF_002925995.2 Terrapene triunguis
GTGTGTGTGTGTGTGTGTGTGTGTGTGTGTGTGTGTGTGTGTGTGTGCGCGCGCGCGCGCGCGTGTGCGTGCGTGCGTGCGTCTGTCTGTCTGTCTGTCTGAGGGTGAGGGAAGGTAGCCCATGGATACAGCAGTAAGGTTTAAGACTGTGCAGACTTTGACCGCTTGATGTAGAGTCCCTGGACTGGAACTCAGTGTTGAGGATGGGCCTGGTTCCCCTACCAGCTACTGGGAAATGCTAGTGAGAGGGAATACTGCTTGGGACAGTGGGTCTTAAGAGACTTTCAGAACACAACTCTCCCTCACCACATGGAAGGAGAAAACTACAGTGACCTGGCTGAAGGGCCATGAAATGGAAGCAGCTGAGTCCCAAGAGAAACACAGAGAGAGAGTGATGGAACATTACCGCAGGAAGGGGCATCAGCCAGGCAGAGCTAATCCCCAGATATGACCAGAAGGATGTGCTTCAGCAGTGAGTAGAGCACCCCCATGACAACAATGGAGACTCTTTTTCCATCACTGATTCTGCAGAACCTGTTGTCTCTGGAATCTAGTATGGCATCACAGGTTCCACCTGCTCCCGCTAGAGAATCAGTCCTAGGAGCCTGGGGAGTCTGCTCTTTCCAGGTAATATAGAGAAATTAGCACATCCAGCTGGAAGCAAGAGAAGCCAAAGAAACAGTAGATAGAACGTCAAAGGGGAGATTTAATTCAACTATATTAATTACTTACTTAAATCTGAGTCACATTTGGATCTGCGTTTGAATTCTGAACTCACCACAAAGTTTGGGGGTGTTTGTGTCAAGGATTTGTTTTCTTTCATTATAGAGATAGAGACCATGCATAAAACTTGGCTTTGTATTCCAAGCCTTCGCCAAAGTTTAGTTCTGAGGGCTTGATTCAGGCCCATTTCTACATAATACAAACCTCCTGCTGAGGCAGCCCAGTATTTCTCAGAGTCTGTTGGCTGTGCCATCTTGCTTTGCTTTCCGCGTGTTCCCTGGGGCATTTGGATTATGGAGGGAAACCTACAAGAGTGTAGGAAGGAAACATTCCCTGTTGTACTATCCTTTGGCATTCCCTTGAATTTATCAATGGCCTCTCAGCCGCAAAGCTTTTCTGATCATCACTGATGGCATGGGCAGGAGAGCTGCTGTTTACTTCCCGAGAACTTGGGAACCAGCATGGACAGGGTCATTCCAAGGTACATTGTCCTAACCCCATGGGACAGTTTTACTGGCAAGCTGGCCAGGGGATAATGCATAATTACACAGGTTTCAGTGCTAATCAAGTTTTTTCAAGGCCAATATGAGTGTTCATTACCAGCTGACAGGTATATACAGTCCCACTTCTGGGACCCGTAGCTCCCTGCAAGTCATCAAACTGTCTTCAGTCAGAAATGGACCAGAGAAGTTTTGCCAGAGGCCTCCAGGGCCAATTGCATCATATTCTGAACATTTAAACCATTTTTATTGCTCTTTATAAAGAAACCACAGTGGAGAGAGGCCAGAATGCTCAGGCCCCATGAGCTTCCTTGCCCTTGTGGTTATTTGCCCATGTTACTCCCTGTTGCTCCAACACATGGTAATACATACGTCAGCTAATCTTTTAAAGCTAGAATAATTTCTTTCCATTTGGAAAGCAATAGAAGCAAATGCATAATGATACATTGACTCCCAGCATTTTGATTTGGGCCCACCTGTAATTTATCTAGTGGGAACTGCAGAAGGAATGTCTTCGTTCATTTGCCTTATTTAAACATGCCCATCACAGCCTCTTGGTATATGTGCAGTAAAAGTAAATGAAGGAAAAAATGAAATTAGGAACAAACAAACTGAAGGCAGACAACTTGAAAGAGATGGAGCTCCAGCCCCTGCCAGCAGAATACAGCAGACTCTGTCCCCCACCCTCAGGTCACAGCCTGACTATATCCATTGTCCTTGCAGCATACCCTCACGGGCCACAAGCTGAGGCGTTGTCAGGGAAAGCGAATGTACTTAATGCTATGTGACCAGAACTGGAGAGAGTGAATACAGGACATAGTGAGAACACTGGAGGAAGACCAAAACTGCTGTTTGTGTTTTGTATCGGCACATTTAAAGGGATATTTTCAAGTAATTTAGACCCAAAATTTAGGGGGTTTTAGATACTTTGACACAGAATTTTATGAAACCTACTTTAAATCTACATTTTGGACATTTTTTTAAATTCAGTGAAAATAGTAAATCAGATTGACATTTTTTACATTTTAAATCTCTCCCCTATTAACATTATAGGTAAGGATTTTTATATATATGTATATTTGTTTATCTTGACAGTGTCCCTTTTAATATTACTTTTAAACTGAATCAGTTCCATTTATCCTAAACTGGGAACAGACTTATCCCAGTCACATTTTGAAAGCAAGGAAAAACACAATAGTATTTTTCCTGCCTATTTGTAGTGGGTCTAGTGAAATAAAACATATCATGGGATTACTGAATGCTCTGATACTAAAGAGGATTCCTGGGGGTTCTTGTGTATCTGGTCCATGTCCATCATTCTAATCACTGCATTAGAGAAATTTGTGCCAATGATTTAATTTGGATGAAACACTGTCCTGACGCTTCTCTGAACTATTGGAAGCTTTTGGTTCTGTCAGTTGGGCTGGAACTCTCCTAGGAATGGGCTCTCTTGAGTTCCAGCATCTTCTGCTTCCAGGTGGGCCAGCAACACCATAAGAGGAGCCTTTCCCCTGAGACCTTGGTAATTCTTCTAACCCAAGATGCAGAGTTCAGAGCCTCATCCAGATGTGAATACCCCCAAAGTTCAGGGGTATTTGGATCCCTGGGGGAATGAGTTACTTCAGCGTCTGAGCCCATCTCTGCGTCTGGCTGCCATTAGGGACCCTGTGTAAGGGACAGGTGTGGGGGGGGGGGAAGAGAGTGCAGCGGGGGCCTGGTGGTGGGGTTGGGTGGATGGGGCTGAGTGAGGGGGGTCTAGGGGCCCAACTGATAGCAGGGCTGGGTGAAGGGAGGCTGAGGAGTGAGGGGGCCAGGGAGAGGCAGGTTATAGTGTAGACTGGGGGCTGCAGGCTTCAGTGCCAGGACCCTGAATCACTTACCCTGATTTTTCACTTGTTTAACTCTGACTTCAGTGAACTTATTCCTGCTTTGCAACTGCGGGAGATTGGAATTAGAGCTGGACAATATATTTTTTTGCCAAAACTTTTTTTTGACAAAAAATGCAGATTTGGCAACACCACAATATTTCACAAATTCATGTTGGTTTCACTGAATTGTTCATTTTAAAAAAAATCTGAAAATGTTGAAACATTTTGAAATTATTCGGTTTAAATGACATTTTTTGTGTAGAAATATTCTTTAATTTAATTTTAAAAATAATGTATAATGGTCAAAATCAAAACAAAATGTTTCATTTCAGGTCAAACAAAATTTTTAGTTTGATCCAAAAAATTTTTTTAAATGTTTTGAGTCAGCAAAAATGCTGAAAATGTTCATTTTGAGGTCTAGCTGCAATGATTTTCCCCCTCCACCCTTGATTTTTTGGCATTGCTGGTAAGCCAAAACTTCCATTATTCTCCCAGCTCGAATCAGAATTGGGCTCAGGAAGTGCAGGTTCCAACTGTAAGCAGACCAGATCTTGTGTTATTTCATACCTGAATAAATGACACCTTGAGACAAAAGAAAGCCAAGAAAAAATAAACATCAGTTCAAATACTGAGATATTGGGGTTCCTCCAGAGCCTGCTTGCCCACCTACAGCTTAGACTACCTCAATACTCCCTTCAGTAACATGATGTTCAATACAATGTTCACCGGGGGAAGGATCTCTGGCTGAACCCTAAAGGTGTAGGAATCTCTCTAGGCCTGTAAGGCTGTTCCATATGATTGGTGTCACTGGGAATTTTCCTTCCTTCTGATCATATCCTGCCAAGTCAATGCAGACAGACGGGACGCTGCTTGAGTGCAGAGACCAAGCAAGCAGGGGAGAAGCTGTGGGATGTATGCATTTGTGGTTAAGACACAGGGAGTGGGGAAAGCTGGTACATGCCAGCTACAGAGTGGCTTTATTTCTGAGAACAAACAGAACAAGTGAAAAGAGCTTGGCAGCGTTATTTTCCCCAGACACAAACAATGGAAAGTAGTGGAACCCCCTGGCCATTATTAAATGGAATTAAAAATAGCAGCAGACTCTGTGGTACATGGCGTTCCACAGGCTTTCGGAATGCACAACTTCTTTCAGGGTCTGAGGTACTCAATGGGCCCGGGCTGGGTACACAGACCTCTTCAGTTCCTAGTGGGATCTGTGGGATGGAGAGGAGAGGGGCTAGAGTCAGTTCGTTCTTAGGAGAAAAACTTAGCACAAAAGGTACGCAACATCGGGGGGAAACATGTTATTAAATATGGGCCCGTGAATATTGTGAAGAATGATAATAATACCACATAGCACTGTACCATCCTCTGCAACTTTAACACACAGAGAAACCATTAACTCTCAACACCCCAGTGGCACCCTGGGCCTCAGGGAATCTGTAATCATCTGTATGCCTCCATGATAAACCCAGCCAATTAGGCACAATGGTATGAGCTGGTACTGCGACTCCTGTGGTAGCTTGTGCATCCCTGGAGTTTGCAGTGGCCCTTGCACCCCATGGGCTGATGGGTAATGTGGAGTTGATAGCATCTTGAGCTCAGATCCTGCCACATCACTTCTCAGTCCCCTTCACAATACCAGCACATCATATTGGCAGCCCCTCCACTCCTCCCTCCCCCATACTTGCATAATACACAGTCCCCTCCTTGTGGTCTTGGGGATTGTACACCACACTCCCCACTGCTGTGTAACCCAGCTCCCGCTGCCGCATTGCACCCAACCATATCAGTCTTCCACCACTCAGCTCCTTTTCAACTTGAAATGCACCTTCTAGTCCCTTCCTCCTACCTGCACTTCCCAATCCCCTACCTCCTACTGCCTGGCCCTAGTTTTGGCCAATTCTATAATTAATTTCTCCAGTTCACAGATTCCATGGCCAGCTCCTTTTGGAGTGCGTAGGAGCCATTAAGCCCAGCTCCCCACCCCTTTCCCACAGAGACTTCAGCGCAAGCACTGGGCAGCCTAACAATGTTGTCATGTGACCGAACACCAAGATACCAAAGCCGACAGACTGTCTGTCATCTGGATCTACTTTATCCAGGAAAACCACTTAGTTTACAAATATTTGTATTTAAATTCTTCTTTGCCCATTTAATTCAAGCCTGTGCTTCAAGAAATGAAACTTTCCTGTAAAGGAAAGAAAAACACAAAGCCAAGGCTGAGAGAATGCTTGCTCTTTAATGCCATATTTTCCACAATGGAAATAGTTCCTTCCCTCCATGTTTGACAGTAATCTGCAGTCCCAAAATAAACAGGACTTCTCTTAATTTTGCTGCAGGTTATTTCCCAGCTGTTAGAATTGAGCAGGAGAATGGAGCCAACCATACAGGAATTAGAGGAGGTTCAGGGTGTTTACTGACCTGTACATCCTAGGCTTTCAGTTCAGAATCAGTTTGGGAAGCAAAGGGTTAAAAATCTTCTTTAGGTTATGAGTGAAAACAAGCCCCACACCATAAAACTGGCACCCATGCTCTATTGCCAGTCAATGGAAGACCAGGCCTAGCAAAGGAAGGAAAAAACTACTCAACATAGAGGTGCAACAGGAGACCTGTATAGTGGGGCACAAGGCTGTAAGAGCAGGGATTGTTGCAGACCTGGCTGAAGTGCATTAGAAGTGTTGTATGAGGGGTCAGGACTGGACTAGCAAGGTATGCATGGACAGAGCTCTGTGGTGGGGGAAGACTGCCCAAGGCTTGCCTGTGCTATGCTTAATTTCAGACAGTTCTGTCCGTCTCCTATTTGGAGAAATGCCAAATCACCTCCAATTTTTTTGTATCAAATTAAAATCAGGCTTTGACGTTTAAAACAATATTTGCACCTGTAACAGGACAAATAGAGACAACTACTCCATATTGAAAGACTACCCCTTCCTTCTATTCTGCACTGTATACTGTATGCAATCCCCACCAAAGGGTTACTGAGCAGCTCCTAGTAGGTACTAGTCAATAGGAGTTGTTCTGATAGTCTAATACCTCTTCCTTCTCATTGACTGAATAAGTGTGCTATCACTCCATATCCTATAGGGGTTGGAGTTCTTTTGGAAACTCAAAGAAGATTTCATCTTATTTATGTAGTTGAATAATCCATCATAATAAACACGATTTCCCTATTTCCCCTCCAGACTCTTAAATATTACATGACTCCAAACACAACACAAAGGACTAAAGAAGTATCACAAGATAGGGAGTGCTGTTTATTGGCTACACCGTTGACCCCCAAGACTCAGCGGTTATGAACAGTATCCTGTTTTGAATGTGAATACAAGGTTGGACACGTTCACACCTTTTTAATTCTTCATGTACAACACGTACAGCCATTTTGTTCTCTGAACCATTGCAGCCTATTACAAAGGAGACACACACACACACACACACAGTATACTCTTGGAACAGTTGCCATCTTGGCTCATGCACCAGAGATTGAACTAGAGACCTCCAGAGAAAAAGCATGAGCTGCTACAGCATAAAGGTCTAACTGGGGGTTATAAAAGACATCTATCCTCTGTGTATCAGACACAGAGAGGGATCGATAACACACACTTCTCGGTGGGTTACACGTGCATAGAGACTTTATTTTTGTTCCTTCTTGTTGCTGTTTTCTTAATATGAAATAAGTCATTTTAGCCTGAAAGTAAATGGTTGCACTTTTATGGAGAAACATAACACTTCCTGTCCTATGCTCTGGTTTTTGCAGGCTGGAAATGAGATCTGCTTGGTGTAATGACCATCACTGCATATGATGCCACTTTTTTTCCTAGAGTGAACCAGCTCTGAGCCTGGTATTTGCCTGGGGTCAAACCTGGTTTTTACCAAACAAGCTGACGGGAGTCACAGCAGGCAGAAGGAAACAATCACTATGTCCCAGAGGGATCCTAAATGCATGGAGGCTCAGACGGGGGGTGGGGGGGATCAGGTTTTGGGAATACTGCCTGGGAGAGCACTGGCAGGGGAGGGGATGTTTTCTGAATTGCAGAGACATCTGCACCATGTGGCTGACAGATCAGAGACAACAGAGCTCCAGAAAAGAGCAAAAAGTCACTATGAAGCTGCAAAATAAGGAATAAAAACAAAAATATATGAAACCAGAGAAGGGTTTCCACATGCTGGGCACATGCAACAGGAGACCTGTATATTGGGGCAGAGAGCTGTAAGAACAGAGATTGTTGCAGACCTGGACTGAGGTACATTAGAAGTGCTGTATAAGGGGTCAGGACTGGACTAGCAAGGTATGCATGGACAGAGCTCTGTGGTGGGGGAAAGACTGCCCAAGGCTTGCCTATGCTATGCTTGATTTTAGATAGTTCTGTCAGTCTCCTATTTGGAGAATGCCACATCACCACAACCGCCTTCTCTGGGCATCGTGAGCCTGCTGGCACTCTTCAGATTCTGGGCTAGTCTTTGAATTCTGGAGCAGAACTGCACCCATTCAATTGTTACTGCATGTGTTAGAAAAGCAGCCCAGGTAGACTGTATCCATTTCCTGAGTGTGTGAGGAGTATATCCCCTAAAGCAGGGGTCTCACACACGCGGCCCATGGGCCGCATGCGGCCCGCAGTGCTCTTTCCTGCATCCCGCCTAGCCCCCCCCGCCCCCCCCCCCCCCGAGTTATTTTATGTGGTAGCTAAGCTCGCTGCTCCCCAACGTTTGGGGCCGGGTCTCTCCCCTGGCCCCGCCTGCCGCCCCACACACCTCCCCCGAGTGTCCCCCGGGCTCACTTGCTGCCCCTTCACCGCCCCGGAGCCTGCAGCTCATGCTGACTCCACTCCACTCCGCTCTGCCGGCTTCCGGCATCACCTGCTGCCGCAGGGTCCTAGTGCCCCCCTCCACTATGGCCAGGGCAGGCTGCCCTTCTGCCCTAGTCCTGAGCCTCTCCAATGCCCCGAGCCTCTCCAATGCCCCAAACCCCTCATCCACAGCCCTCACCCCTGCACCCCCTCCTATCCCCAAACTTCATCCCAGAGCCTGCACCCCCCCACCCCCTGCCTCAGCCCGGAGCCTGCACCCAGCACCCAAACTCCATCCCAGAGTCTGCACCCCAGACCCCCTCCCCCACCCAAACTCCCTCCCAGAGCCTTAGGCAGGTGGGGGTGGAGTTTGGGGGGGGGGGCAGGTTCTGGGCACCACCAAAATTTCTACAAACCTGCCACCCCTGGAAGAGGCAGAGCAGGGGTGGAGTGGTGGTGCACCCAGTGCAGTGGGGGGCTTTAACAGAAGTAAATCTAACTAAGTGCGTGTTTTGTCCTTTGAGTGAAGTGCATTACTGTTGGTGGCATTTAGCACTTTCCAGGAGGGAGGGGGGAGGAGCAGGGAGCCGCGCGCTCAGGGGAGGAGGTGGAGAAGAGATGGGGCAGGGGTGGGGCCTCATGGAAGGGGTGGAGTGGGGACGGGGTCAGGGGCAGCGAGGGGGTGTGTCAGTGATGCAGCCCTCGGGCCAATGCACTAGTCCTCATGTGGCCCTCATGGTCATTTGAGTTTGAGACCCCTGCCCTAAAGAATGGTATTGTGCCTTTAAGGACATGGAGCTTTGTTAATCCACCTAGCAAAAGGTACTAATTCAACTAAGAGCCCTGCTGGTGAGGCAGGGACAATTGGTAGCCATTGAGTGAGCTAGAATATGGGTGGGAGTCAGGGGAAACTGATTAGACATTGGGAGGTTTAATGTTTCAACCTTATGCAGGAAGCAGAAACCACAGAAGACAGTTAGGGCCTGCTGGTCAAACTCTGCATATATGCAACATCCTAGAGACCCACCAAAGGGCTGCATGTTTGTGAACCCCAATACAGAAGTAAGTAACTATTGCCACTTTTAATTGCCTCCTTCATTTGGGGAGACCTGCACTGGGATGCATTGTTATGCTAAACTACCAGCTTTTACCACTGTTTTCAGTTTGGTTTCATTACCAAGGTGAGAACCTGAAAAAGCCTGAATGCTTTGGTGATGGTTTATGTCAGAATCTGAGTCAGAGAGAGAGGGAGGGCACCATAGGAGAACAGGTAGCAAGAAAGTTAGGTGTGGTTCCTGGTCCTAAACTATGCCTCCTTGGCAATAACAGCTGAGAGCCTTGGGATTTATTTAAATTTTAAGTGCTGAAGGGCTTCCTTCCAGGGGAACCGAATGTAGAAAGTCAAGTTAAAAATCTCAATACTCTTATTGCAGAATAAATTATAATGAGAATTGTGTGGATTATTCCCCCTTCCTCTCCAGAAAATTTAAACTTTTCAGCAAGAACATCAAAAACTGAAAATATTTTGAACAAAAACTTAAAAGTTTTGACTTGCAACCGTCACCATGGTGCTTCATGTTCCCATTCTCCTCTATAAATTGTATTCCCTGGTCAGATTACAATTCCCAGGATGCACCATTATCTTCCCTCTTGGTGATGGGAGGCAGTGCTTCCATGGGAGACTTCATCGTCCATGGCTGTAGTGCATCATGGGAGATGAAGTCTGATTGGGGAGTCAGGCTCATAGAAGTGAATGGGGACTTGAAGCACCTGAACTAAAATTCACATGAGGAACCATTGTGGCATTTCCAAATCAAACTATTTCAGTTTTCAGTAGAAAACTAAACCCTTTTTTGTTTTAGGGTCATTTGGGTTTTGTATTTAAAATCAAAATTTTCCAGGCGAGCAGACACTTTTTGCAAAAAAAAAATTGCTTTGTCAAAACCCCAATTTTCTGTCTAAAACCAGTGTAAATGGTATACTTTGGACCAGCCCTAATTATAACAGCCTGTAGCACCTGACTTCCCCTTCACAGGGCCTTTGATGCTAATGCAGAACTAATATAAGGAGGACTGGACCTGATAACAGCTGACTCTCATTAGGCTTGTTTCCTTCAGTAGGAGAGCAAGGCGGGCTGTAAGGTAGCGCAGTGTAAGCAGCACATGTGTATGTCATAGCAGCACTGCTGCAAGGGCTTAATAACCAGTCCCCAATTAATGCAAGCAGCTTGACCCACTGCCTGGAGAGTGGGGGAAGAAGATGGGTTCTCGGGTTAACACAGAAGGAAGCCAGGCTGCAGGTGGTAGAGCAGAGGCATTGGTGGTATTCTCTGAAGGGGAGGGAAGAGGTGTAACGGAGAGAGGAAACCCTAGGGCCAAGTCACAGAATTAGTACTATGGGGTTGTCCCTTTGTAACTAGAGTTTGTTCTGTGCCATAAAGCTGAGATGTGGATCTGGATGTACCCAAAAGCTGGGAGTGGTCAGATCTCCATGTCTGTTTCATGCTCCTCTCTCCCACAGAACCCTGATACCTACGTTTCCTTACTGGAGCTAAAGGAAAGGAGCTTTTCAAATGCTCCTGGGCTCAAACCTTTCTGACTTTAATGACTCAGATCTGTGGAACAGAAGCAATAAAGATGTGGGAGAAAAGGAGGGAAGCAAATTCCCTCTCAAAGGTACCAAAGTGTGTAACACCTCGTAAAGCAGTGGGAACTGGAGCTTGGAAAGTTATTGGAATCAGGACTTTCATCTCCTGTCAATAAAGCGTTATCACCGAGCCCAATTTTTAACTCTTAGTTCCAGATGTGCACTTTGGAACATCATGCCTCTTCTCATGCAGGAACCTGCAACCAACAGCAGGGCCTGGAGTGGATCGAAGGCAAACTAGAAAGTTCCTTGTGCTTGTGTCTAAATGTGGGTCTGTAGGGAAAAACTGAGCTACCCGCATTTAATTAATCCTTGTTATCGCGGATTCTACTACAACTAGGAAAGGCTGAGATCTTGTAGTGCGCCACCAATGAGCTTTAAGTCCTCAGCTGAAGTAACTGGGGTTCTGATAAAGAACAGTGGCTTCTCTGGGATCAATAGGACATCTGAGAAAGGAGGGGCTGTTCAGTTACAGCAGCAGCTGTTGGGATATCTGTCCTTACCTAAGAAAACAATTTGATTCTCCTCTTCTCCATTGCCTCCCCAGCTCCACCTGCCCCCCACCCCTGACATGCTGCATTTTGCAAACATTAATGAATGAAAAAATGAGGCACAATGGGGGCCAGTCTTTTCAAATGGGGTACCTTCTTTTAGATTCTTATACCCATCACCTCTGGAAATCAGCCACTTACTTGGATGCTTACACATGGACTTAACTTTACACACCACATTGGAAAATATTGTCCTAAGAGACTTGCCACACAGAAAATCTCACAGCAGTGGTGGGAATAGAACCTAGTTCTTCTGGCTCCCATAGGCGGGGAGGAGGGGGATTAATCACATGACTAGCCTTTCTCCAGAGGGCATTATATTGACACTTGTATGTGTATCAACCTTGTTAGAAATGGCTTGTTGGTTGAGTTCACTGGCTACAATAAAATTTAGCCCTCTTCAGTCCGCAGTTACAAAGGGTGACCACCAGCTGCTCTTTAGCAGCCCATGTGCCATACTTTAGCACCCCCCTGACCGCACTTTGGAAGCGATTCCACTAGATGTCACAACATGAGCAGATTACACAATCGTGGCAGGCCCAGAACTAGAGCCATACAAGGAAGTTCTGGCTACCAGCACACAAAAAATAAAATAAATATAGTGACTGAATCGGTTGATGACAAAGTAGCACCCCCCCCCCCCTGCAAAATTTACTCCCCAGGAAAATAGGGAAAAAACAGGCAGCTCCATGTATGCAGTGGCTAGTTCCCCCACCTCCCCAAAATCCCGCTCAACTGAGGTTGGGGAGACTTTCCTGCAAAACGCAGCCAGATTCCATTCTTGATAAATTCATTGGAAGTTAGAGTTTTGCCCCGGGGGAAGGTGGAACTTGTCCAATCAGGGAGTGCAGAGTTTCACTCTGAGTCAAACTTGTGACTCCTGGCAGAACTCACCGGGCTAGGTCCAACCATGGAACAAAAGCATTGATTTTGCACAGTTGCAATTCTAATGTCAGTATGCAAGAGGCAGCAAAGTGTCTGTAACCTTCATGCCACAGTGATGAGTGTGATATAAATACAGAGAAAGAGGGAGTCATGGAGATTCCCATCCTGTGTCTATAGGCACCTAACACACACAACCCCAATGACTTTGCTTGTGACAATATACCAGTGGAGAGAGGGCAAGGAAGAGCAGCAGGGAAAGGAGAAGAGGAAAGAGATTAGGGAGAGGAGAGGAAAGGGAAAGACAGAGAGTTCCCACCTGCAAGTAACAATAGCTCTTCATGGTCAAAGTGAAGGCAATAGAAATGTTACACATTTTATAGCATGGTTCCATTTGTTGAGGCTTTGTTTTGTGCATTAAATTTTATGGAACTTTAAGAGTGCTTCATAGTTTTGTAAAGCCCTGCATTAAACAGACACGCACACATCGTGTTAACCTCCTCTGCATCTCGTAATGGTTCAATACACCCTAATTTTATATAATATCCTTAATGCAAGACATCAGAAAACACTTTGCAGTGAGAGCCACTTATGGGATAACAGGAAAAAGGGAGGTTCTATCATGAAATGAAGAGAGGAGAGGGATGGGAAAAACAATTGAAAGTCCCCTGTGCCCTGATTGGCCAGTCCTCATCACTGAAGCAGTTGTTACTAAGCACCATGTTTACTCCTCATTGAAGTGCAACCCAATCATTCCCCCCTGGGTGGAGAGCATCCCTTTTATGTGGCAACACTCAAACCTTGAGGAAATACCCAGTATCCTCTGCTGTTTTGTTGGCCGTTGTACATCGCAACATATTCTGAGGATTGGGACTCCTGGGTTCTATTCCTAACTTGCTGTATGACCTTGGATAACTCATTTAACTCCTCAGGGTCTCAGTCACCTCATCTGTAAACCAGAAACAATCTCCTTAGAGTAGTAGAGTTCAGCTGTGGTGCTTTTGTGGATTGATCTTTGAACCTGCTTGTCTGCAGTCTGGCCACGTTTATTTCCATCTTGTTTCCATCCTTTGCTCTGGGTTTGCTCACCCTGCAAGGGCCCAGTGCTCAGTAACATAGCAGTGTCACCATAACCAAAGACACAGCTTTCTTCCTTGTACAAATAACCCTGAAGACTAGGTGGGTTCATGGCTTGCGACGTGTGCTGCTTCTCACTTCCTTGCTCCTCTCAAGCCATCTGTGTGTTTTGTATCCATCCTAAGAATAAATCTTTTGTTCCCATTGTCAAAGCAGAGGCCTAATGGCCTGCCCGAGCCAGACCCCGACCACCCCCAAGTAGTGAGGAGAGATGGTACATTGCGAGGAGAGGCAAAAGTGTTGGAGGAAGAGGGACTGAGGATAGAGATGGGATTGGGGGAGAGAGCAACCTGGAGCATGAGCTTGAGGGAAGGAAGGAGTGAGGCAGGGAGAGGGACGGAGGGGGCTTCCATTTGCTGGTTGACAATTTATCACTGTTTTCTGTCTTCTCTTGGCATCACAAACCCTCTTTCCTCTCCTTTCATCTGTAGCAACGTCCATGTCTCCTCTGCAGTCCACCTCAGCTCTGCTATTCATCAGGGAAGCCTGCAGAGTCAGTGGGCCATAGTAAACTGACTCACAATATGCTGTATCATGAACCCCCAGCAGAGAGACAGGGTGGCACCAGATGATACATTCCCCTACTGTGCCAGCTGTGGGAGGACACAATTAAAAATGTTATTGGGAGAGTCACTCTCAACTTCTGGGCAGGGACTGGAGGCAAGTTGGATCCTCTGCCATGTCTGTTTCAGACCCTACCCCAGTCCCAGTGAGGTTATGAAGTGTGGTAGTCTGGAACATATGGATTAGAATGGAGTGAGACTCCTCCTGCTGCAACATCTAATTTTGCTTCCTACCCAATGCCCACCCTGCAATGCAGTGGGCAGGGGATCGGCCTCCATCCAAGACTGTGCTGGCGTTATTACATATCATGAGCAGAAGTGTGACACTCAGGATTCCTGGGTTCTATTTCTAATTCTGCCTCACTCTGTGGGTTTATGGTCAGTTATTTTGTGTCTTGGTTGTTCCGACTGTGAATTGGGGGTGATAATACTGATATGCCTTTTAGGGGGTACTGTGGGATTTAATGAATTAATGTTTGTAAAGTATCTTGAGATCTTTGGATGAAAAACATTGTAGATGTGTAAAGTATTATTTTTATTTATTAAGTATCATACATTGGGGGAAGACAAATCTATAGAGGATGAGTTAGGAGAGTCGGAGAACAGACAGCTGTTATTCTCCCTGTGGGGAATGGTCTCAGTGCCTCCCCATGAAATACTCACAGCCACAACAGTGTATAACCACGTCATGTGCACCACCATAAAACCAGGGGCTGGCTGGTGTGTAGTGTTGAGATGATACTGATGAAGCCAGCCACGGTGGACAACTGCAGCAATGGAGTAAGGCAGGGCAGTGCACAAGGGGAAGGAACGGGAGGGTCTTTCAGCAGCCTACCAGACAGCAGAACCAATTGCAATGGCACCAGGTGGACCCCTTAGGAGCCTGTCTTACTGCTCTGGCTCCCAGATTGTGTTTGGATTATGTGAAAGGGAATTGGCTTGTTTCGAAGGATTCCCACCACCACCCCTCAAACACACTACACACTTTCAGCCAGAGTCAAGCCTTCCCTCCTTTTATCCCCCTAGACACTCTAGGAATGAGATGGACTTTTCAAGTTGTGGGACAACAATGAGGCAGGTCCCAAGCAGATCCTCAGACTTTAAAAGCAGCAAGGAAATGCTGGACACACTGAGAGATGGTACTTCCTTGAGAAACATCTAATCCCCTTCAGATGAGAATCCTTAACCCTAGTCACCCCACAGTCATGAATCACCCAATAAAAGCCTGGCCCCTCTGCATGCCTTGCTGTCAGTTTAGCAATGGAAGGAAGGTTTTCTTTATGGCTTTCACTCAAGCATATTACAGCTGCTCGGGATTTCTGAGAAGGCGCATTTGTCAACATTTTTCTACCCCAGCCTCCACCTAGGACAGTCTGAGATCCCACTACAGCAAGAAGATGAATGCCAAGCTCTGGATGCCAGTGATGCTCTGTTACCAATATGAGGGACTCTGAATTCATTTAGTCCTCATGCTACAAGCTCAAGCACACCAGCTGTTTGTTAAAGAAAACAGAATCCCTCTTCTGGCCCATAACAGGCTTCCCTGCAGAGCCAGCCAGCCAGAGAGGAGATTCTAACAGTGTGACATGGTACAGACCATAGCACCTCATGTGACAGGAAGGGACACAAGCCAGACCTTGGGATCTGCAGTGTGTGTGGGGCTAGGGCACTTTCAGACCATATGAGAAATGAACCCATGGCACATCATGGGCCTGTATTCCCAAGTTCTTCCCTCTGATGTTTTTCATTGACTGTTTGGGGATCAAACTACAGTTCTTTGGGGAGAGAACCCCTTCTTGGCTTAGTCCCCCTCACAGGTGGGCAAAGAGCCCAGGGCATTTCCTGTCTCTCCTACGTCTCTCCTGTGCTTCCCGAAGCAACATAATTGTGCTCCCTGGCTTTGTGTCCGTAAGCTCTTCAAAGGCCAACAGACAGAAGCCTCCAACTAAGACCAGCTCAGCTCAGACTCACATGAGACAAGCTCAGACTCACATGAGACAAGCTCAGCCCAGGGAGGAGATTCCCTTCAGGCTCACCTAGAAGAGCTGGAAGTAATTGAGAGAGAATAAATACATTACTCCACAGGTTTTTTTATTAAACTGTATATCCATGGGGTACTGGAGAGATTCCTGCTACATCCAGCAGGGCTTTGATCTTACAAACACAAGGAGTACAATGAAAGGAATGGTCTATTTTATGCACTTGTACCTAGCCAAGGATTCCACTTTTTTTTTTTTTTTTAAAAGTCATATTATTCATTTTCACTCTGTAACCAGCTCTTCAGTGGTGGTATCATTGTGAAATAACTAAAGGTCACTCATTTCTGATTTCTGTTGCCAGGAGATGTGATACATACATTTGGAGAAGGAAAAAATATGCAGAAATTTCTGCTGTAAAAAGTAGAAATTAGGTCAGTTGTATTTTGAAGTTGTCAGTGAAAAGGTCTCTTCCCAACAAGATCTTCATCTAGTTCTCCCTCAGTGTCTATCACAGCAAATTGCCTTAAATAAAAGCCAAAACAAGACTTTTGTAACTACCTGTGGTGTAGACTCATCCTGGAATCTAGGTACTTTCTGTCTCATGCATTACCACCAGCAACAGTGGACTCTGAATTCAGCTGTGAGTTCTAAGGATGATTGGTGAGTGAAGCAGGATAGAATCCAGTTTGTTTTTCCTGCAGGTATATTAGGGTCTGCAACCCAACAGAGGTCTGTATTGACTTGTCCTTTACATAAACTGTATGGATGGGGATGGACATAAAGAATCAATCACAAATAGCTTGGTATATTTTGTATTATTAATTATTATTACCACAGTGCCCAGAGGCTCCAGTCAGACTTGGGTCCCTGTTGAATTAGGTGCTACAGATAGGGGCAGTCCCTGCCCTGAAAAACTTGCAGTTTTAAAGGCAAGCAACGTACAAAGGGTGGAGAAAATCTGCTATATAGATTTTGTGTAGACATAGACATTTGCTATACTTGGGGAAGATCTTCAAAAGCACAGATAGCAGTAAGGTGCCTGTAACAGGGTGCTCACCTCACCCCACTGGGTTCAGCTTCCTGGTCTTGCTCCCCAGTGAGTCAGGACCATTTCAAGGTAGTGCAACACCCATGCTCTTTATTCCTGTGTTTGGTTCAAGCACCAACTATTTACAGATTCAGCCTAGCCCAGGCCTCAGTGGCAGTAGGCACCTGACTCCATCTGAGCCTACTCTCCCCTCCTCATTTCCACCCTTCCCCCTCTCCTTGGGCTCACTTCCTCCCAAGCATTTAGCCCCTGTTAACGAGGCTGGCAGGTGGAGCCAGTTTCCAGGCCAGTCCTAGTTAGTTGCCCAGCCCCAACCCATTTCCCCTGATTGGAGCTGGAGCGGCAGGAGCTGCTTAAGGCTTCCCCTGCAGTGCCTTGCCACAGTGCCCAACTCCCACTGACTTTCAGTGTGAGCTGGGTGCCTAACTGCCCTTTGTGCCTTTGAAAATCTCCCCTCCTTTAGTTTGCAATTGCATAAATAAATATCAGTGATCTGCAGCTCTGCCATTAAACCTCTGTGGATTTCTATGAAGCATCGCAGCAGAAGTGGATCTTGAGAAGGGAAGGCAGTGTAGACTTTTCTGTGGTGCTCATCACCATAGGCTGTAAGCACCTCACAGACATTAATGAATATAGCTTCACCACTGCCCAGGGTAAGTATTATTTCCTTTTAATAGAAGTGTCAGAGAGAGAGGAAGTGACTTATCCAAGGTCATGCAGTGAGCCTATAGCAGAGCCGAGATTCTTCTGAGTTTGACTCCTCTGCCTTAGCCCTGAGACCATCCTTCCTCTTGCTTGAGAAACCCACTGTCAGGCAACAAATTATACAGAGAAAGAGCAAGAGAGAGTTTGAAATCTGCTTCCAATTATTCATGTGCCTCATCAAAGTCTCTGCACTTTTACTTGTGGTGAGATTGACTCATCTCCTCATCTGGACCCATCAGCCCTATCCCCTTCTTCAATTTTTCTCTTGTTATGGTCTTTTTTGATAAAGAGAATTGGCTGCTTGAACATCTCTAAAGCCAACCCATTTTCAAAAAAATATTTACGTGCATAACCCCAGTGCACCTGGGACAAATCCATTCTGGGCCCAGAGCTGTCATCACAACCATATGCTTTGTGCTGTGTCTCTGAATGGATTTGTCCCCAGATGAATACAGTAATGCTTTAAAGTAGTGTATTTTTTAAATATTCCATCAGGAGCATAAATCAGAATGGAAGAGCATCTATACTGGGCAGGTAGGATTCTAGGGTCATGTGAATAACAGCTGTGGGGAGCAATCTTCACACCAAATCCATTGCTTTGGGATACAGATACACAGGGCAGGCTCTACAATATCTATGGCTCTAGATAGATTGGTAAATGCCTACCCCATCACCCTCTCAGAGGATCACCTTAATTGGTACTATCCCTTCATATTTTGCTGCCCTATGTGCCCCATTGTTTTGTGTATGGCAGAGCCAGCCCGGCATCTAAATTTTCCCAAGTTTCAAAATTTGGAAGGTGGGAGTTGGGCTCATTCCACAAAGGAACAGCTGTGATATCTGCATCTTAACTCTCCCCAAACTCTCCCAAACTGCATCTGTGCTCAGATCCTTATATTTGCTTCCAGCTCTTCTATGACCCAAGCTGGGGTTGTTTGTGCCAACAACTTATAGAAGCAACCACGTCCATTGTACACAGGTGCTTGGCCATCCCTGAGTAATGAAACACATCTTTATGGGCAGTAATTTTTGATTTAAGGAAAGGGGCAAAACTGCCCACAGTTTGCAGAGAAGAAAAATGAAGCAAACCCAATGTGTAGGTAGTGAAAGCAGCTTCCCCAGGACAATAAAGACGTGTTTCATTAGGGAAGGTGGCTGACCATCTGTGCATATTTGACTCGTATCCTTCAGATCTGGGAAGTAACAAAGCTGATTTGACACTCACTTTTTTTTTTTTTTTACCATAACTGCACTGGTGTGTCTGACTTTGTAAACATGGCCAGAATTTTTGGAGTGAATAACACATGCCTCTTGCTCCTCTGGGCTTGTTCCTTCTGCGCAGAACTTAGGAGCCCTCCTGTCTCCTTTCTCAGGGGGCAAAGATATTTAGCATGTGCTGCATCTGTTATATCTTGTACAGAGTGGCTATTTCCTGTGTGACTGGCAACATCAAAAATGGTTAAAATTATATAGGAGTGGCCACTATTCGTGATATTTACAGGAATAAACATCACAATACGTCAGGCCAAAATAGTAATAGGCAGGTTTGGTAAAATCCAATAGTGGCATTGTGCTCCCTATCCCAATTTTTGCTTTGTTCAGGCAAGTGTGAGGTGCTGGATTGACTCTCCTGAGGCTGACACAGAAAGATAAAGACCGAATGTTGCATGAATGTGACCAAACCCCAGGACCATTTGCTACCATGCTTTGTGCTGCAATGATTCCAGACCACTTGCTACTGGCTTGGCGTGGTAAAGTGTCCTACCGTGGAGGACAAAATAAGGCAGTCCTCCCCAGAAACCTTCTGCAAAGGCTTTCAGAGTACCTCCAGGAGAGCTTAATGGAGATGTCCCTGGAGGATTCCCGCTCCATCCCCAGACACGTTAACAGACTTTTTCATTAGCTGTACTGGCTGCGAATGCATCCCAATTGCTCAGGGCAAATCAAACATTAAACACAATTGCTTTTAACCCCTGTAGTGTCGTTACAAATGTGCACTCACCAGAGGTGCCTTCTCCACCTTCAGGGTCCGGAAACAATATGCCCTGGGAGGGTATTGGCTCCAGGGTGATGAAAAGGTCCTGGCTGCCAGGGAGAATGGATTCTCCGCTTGCCTTCTGTGCATTCTCTTCCATCTCCTCCTCTTCCTCATCCACAAAATCCTCATCCATGTTGCGGGAGGCTGCCACCTTGCAGCTGTCCACGGAGAGTGTTGGGGTACTGGTAGGGTTCCTCCCTAGAATGGTGTGCAGCTGATCATAGAAGCGGCATATCTGGGGCTCTGACCTGGAGCGACCATTTGCCTCCTTTGTCTTTTGGTAGACTTGCCTGAGCTCCTTAATTTTCATGTGGCACTGCTGTGCATCCCTGGTGTAGCCTCTCTCCACCATGCCCTGTGCAATTTTGGCATATATATCAGCATTTCTTCTGCTGGATCGGAGTTCTGCCTGCACAGATTCTTCTCCCCCTACTGCAATCATATCCAGTGTCTCCCGTTCACTCCATGCTGGAGCTCATTTGTGATTCTGGGACTGCATGGTCACCTGTTCTGCTGAGCTCCTCACGCTGACCAAACAGGAAATGAAATTCAAAAGCTCCCGGTGCTTTTCCTGTGTACCTGGCTAGTGCATCGGAGTTGAAAGTGCTGTCCAGAGCAGTCACATTGGAGCACTCTGGGATAGCTCCCAGTGGCCAATACCACTACCCCAAATTAGACCCAGGAAGGTCAATTTTAGCACTACTCCCCTCATCGGGGAGGAGTACAGCAGTCGATTTTAAGAGCCCCTTAGGTCAGCGGAATGGGGTTGGTTGTGTAGATGCATTCATTATAAAATTGACCTAATGCAGCTAAATTTGACCTAATCTCGTAGTGTAGACCAGGCCTGACACTTGAAATTCATCTTTACATGTGCATTTTAGGGAAGTGTCACAGGGTAGCTGGTCTCAGTGGATAGACTGAGCCCAGCTCCCCTGGACTGAAGCAGAAGAGCCTAATCCAGCTAATTAAAGAGGGCTGGGCTACACCTGGGTCTATGAAGGGCAGCTAACAAGCAGCTGAGAGGGAGGGCTGTGGCAGGCTGAGCCCTGGGTAGCAAAAGCCACACAAGAGAGGCACTAACTCCTGTGGTGAGCCCCTGGAGCCAGTGGGGCTCAGGGAAGCGACCCGGTGGCTGCTGCCTCAAGAGGGGGAGTAGAGCTCGCTGAGGCTAGGAAGCTGCCAGGAGCTGGAGTGTCAGAGACTCCTGGGAGGGGTGGCCATGAAGCCTGGTCCCCAGGCACTGACTTAAGACTGCACTCTGGTTGTTTGCTTAACCTTTGTCGTAAAAGAATAATTCTCCTTAAGTGTGACTGGGCGTGACAGCACATCTTTAGAGCCGGGGTGCAGTGGCAGCCATCATGGTGACAGGGAGGAAGATAATTTACTTTGCAAAGCACCCCCCACCTCCATGCGTGCCCAGGTACAAGGGTGAAGGATGACAAAAGCACCAAGTAATAGCAAAAACATACTAAGTCTGAGATGCAGATCAAAAGAGTGAGCCAAAACCCCTTCTCTAGCTCAACCTGATGTGCTGGCCACAGGCCTCAGCCCCTCTGTTTTAAGGTCACCCACTCTTCTGAGCTGCTACCTGCTCTGATACTGGGACAAGATGAGGAGCTTGTGAGTCTGGGCCCAATCTGTAAGACTGGTCCAGGGCAGTAGTACTAGAAATAGTGGGATGAAATTGAGCAAAGGGAAATTTTCTAATGAGGAGGTCTAGTAGACTCTGGAACAGTCCCGCTGGGAAAAGGTAGGAGTCCCATTACTTGGGTCATTTGAAAACTAGACTGGACAAAACTTTAGAGAAGAGACTGTTAGGATCAATCCTACACTGGGCCCTCCAGTGGAATAAATTAGCTAGGATCTAACAATCCATTTTCATCTCTAATTTCTATTAATTGAAAGCTTTTGGACCTGCCAAAACCAGAATTCAAGGGTACTTTGAAATGCTTGGGCAAAAACCTTCTCTCACTTACACTGACATAAACATGGATTAATTCCATGCATGTCAATGGAGTTACTGCCCATGATCTCTATGACAGAGAGCAAAATTTGGCCTATTCATCTTTGTGATTCCTGTTTGTGTTTTAATAGGGAGAGTGGGCCTCACACTTTTAGCTGCCTGAAAGAAAGAATCTGTGCCCCCATCCTGGGAAAGATTACCCACTCCCTGTTGGCTGGTCACTGATTTTGATGAGGCTTTATAGTTTTAAATTAACTAGCTGTTGGTCACTGAAACACTAGTGTTTTAAAGTCACTACACTGCAGTAGCTTAGCCCAGCTTGTCCAGACAAACCAGGAGAAAAAGAGAGAGCAAGCGATTTGTGTATACTGAATCCAAATCCACAGTGGTTTATTAAGTCCCATTAACCATGTGGTCATGATTAGAATAAGTATGAGTTATGGTCAATGACAAGTATACCCCCTGCTTAGCCCCCTCCTCAAACACCTGATATATATGATGGGTGCAGACTCAGTATGACCACTGACCTGTATCACAGTTCTTTTTTAACCCCTTCTGGTCCTGAGGGAAAAGAAAGGGATGAACACAGCTTGACCATATCTGATAACTCTATCACTCAGGGATGCCTATCAAATGGTGTAGGCGCTCTTGCTATCCCACTTCCTTATTTCAAGCTCCCACTGCTGCGCTCAGGGGGCTGCATATACTCTGCTGAGCTGTTGATAACTTAGCCACTTCTCCTCCTTCCAGCTTGTGGGCCAGATCCTTCTCTCTCCAATTACTCTGGTGCACAATAGGAAGTATCTCCTGTGGCTTCAGTGGAGTTACTCTAGATTTGCACTGGTGTAACTCAGAGCAGAATTTGGCCATACGTGTTCATGATCTGTCATTGTGTTTGGCTAGTTCTGAAGGAAAACACCAACAGGCTGGCCCTTATCCAGGAGATCATAATAATAACACCTTGCATTTCCAGAGCACC
Source organism: Terrapene triunguis (assembly GCF_002925995.2). Taxonomy (NCBI): domain Eukaryota; kingdom Metazoa; phylum Chordata; order Testudines; family Emydidae; genus Terrapene; species Terrapene triunguis. The sequence goes on from NW_020664447.1 coordinate 28,071,078, forward strand.
ATCCAGTCAAGGATCGCAAGATGTGTCATTAGCATTAATGAATGAATACCCCTCAGAAATATAATTGTTTTGATCCCCATTTTAAAGGTGAGCTAAATGAGGCACAGAGTAGTGAAGAGACATACCCAAAGTGAATTATGATGTCTGTGGCACAGATAGAATGAGAACCCACTGAAACTGAATAGGAAGTAAAACTAACTGGGCTAGTTTCATGGTCAGATCAGAGAAGGAAACAAATGGTAAAAAAAGAAATGTGATTTTTAATATTCTTTCCATTTTAATCACCTCAGGCATTAGGAATAACCCAGGGAAGGAAATTTAAATATATATGTATGATTTTTATTTTGACAGTGTCTCTTTAAAGTAGCGGAACATAATAGTGCACAAATTGTGAGGTATTCATATATCCTGGGACAGTTCCTTATATTTGGTAAATTAGTCAATGGACCTATGCCAATTTACATCAGCTGAGGGTCTGCCCTACTGTCTCAGTTAATGAAATGAGAAGGACAATAAAGTAACCCAACCAGATGAGGACAATTATGAGTCATACCTACAAAGGTGTAGTTTACACTCTCTGCTCCGATGAACCTCACTGCTTAATTAATTATTCCAATTATTTTCTTATATTTTTAAATGAACATTTTATAATGGCAATAAGACACAGGAGAGAGAGGATGGTTTTGCTGTATAGATTCTGGCCTGTTGCCTAATGATACAAGTATTTGTACAATCACTGTCACACAATTCATACTGTATTACGTGATTAATTCTCTGGAACGGTTCTCTTGGCTTCAGTGCTATGTGTCACTCTTCTTTTCATTGACTTCAATGGAGCTAAACTGATTACACCAGCTGAGGTTCTGGCCTGTTCTTCTTCAGGTATCTCTTCTTCCATCAGCCTTTAGGTAATATTATTTCCACTTGCTAGCTACAATGAGGAACCAAATCTCGTTCTTCGGGGCATGTTCTAAATTGATCACCTTAGGGGTCAGTAAGGACTTTCCTTCCTTTGTTATTACTGCACAATTGACCTGAAGCATTGTCTTTTGCCTTTTCTGAAGCATGAGGTAGCTGGGAGTAGGTACTAAGCTGCATGGATCAATGGCCCGATCCAGTAAAGCTTGGGGTGGGACGTCAGTTTAGATGGCACAATAGCTTGTACAGTTTGGCAGAATGCAGGCTATTGAAGAAAACTTGAAATTTAGAAACTCTTACTACCAGGACTCAAATGTATCTCTCTGTAGGCAGCATTCAATGCAAAGTGCACTGGAACCTAGCATACACAAACACTCCACTCCAACCTCCTCCCACCAAAAATACACAGCCCCCAAACCAGCACCATGATAGTTCAGGTCCCAGAGCAAACATCTGCTCCTCTACATAGGTATTCATCCACTTCCCCTTCCAGCACTCCCCTGTCATCAAACACAACCATGCACCCAGCCTCCACACAAACTGACACAACCATTCAGCTTCAAATGCAAGCACATGCATTCCCTCCTCTGACAAATACCCCCACCCACTCCCTGCTTCTACAACCCCTTAAATGACCCAGTCTGCCTGCAAGACTCCCATTCCTTTATGCATTCCCATCTTTGTGCAGCAATGGGAGAAACATCCTCTGACAGGAGCCTGGCTAGGCCTCTCCTCCATCATTGGGACCTGGAGAGCTACAGACAGCAAGGACTGAGGTATAAATAAAAATGTGGTCAAGACAGTGCTAGAAAAATGACCTAAAAGGCAAAAGTCAAAGATAAATAAGAACAGTCCGTGTAAACTGTGTGCTCATCTTAACAATACACAGAGTGGCAGCGGAGCAGGGACTTGAAAGGGTTCCCCTCAGCAAAGATGAATGGTTTACTGAAGCTGCTCCGGGTTCTGTTCTAGGGGGTTCAGCATGAGTAATTGGGTGTTAGAAGTGCTTGCTCACAACAAGGGCCTGTGCACGCCAGCTCCAGGGAGAGAGGATCGCTCAGGTTATTTATTGTTTCGTTTACTCATTAGCTTGGCATCACTGTAAACCTCCAGCTACAGCACATGGTGGCTTTGAACTGGCGCCCTAGGTGTCACGGACATTGTGACATGGAGTTTTGATGTGTGCCCCACAGCTCCCATAGGATTTCCGCTCTCCACTCTGTGCAGCCGAGCTGTCCAGCGGGGGATAAATCACCCGCTCCACCCCAGAACAGCTCGGGGGTTTATGGGTATTATCTATCATTGTATAGTCCTCATCTGGACATGTGCAAGCTTACTGTCTCTCAACAGTCAGGGCAGGATTTCACTGTGCTGGGAAAGCTAAACGTGGGGAGCTGTGGCCTCATGGGCTTCCCCAGCATTTCTATATATCACAGGCAGTGTGTGAAACTGGAGACAGGCTGTGGGGACTGGACAGATATAGCATGGTCTGCTCATGACAGACAAGACTTCCAGAGGACTGCTGTCTTCATAAAGGCAGGTCTGTGGCGTGCTGTTCTTCTGCTCTGCAAGGGAGGAGGGCAAAAGGAATCATCATCATCCCCTGTGGCGTCTGCCAGCACAGCTTGTCAAGTTTATGCTCCTTTTCTCTCCTGAGCATGGGGGACTCATCCCCTGCTAGCACTCCTTGGCCTTGTCTACACTGGGAAAATACATCCTGTTAGAAAACATGTCAGCTAACACAATGGTAACCCTGATTTTGTCCTTACTGTGAACAAGGACAGACATATTTAAAAATGTTTGCTCATGTTTAAGTCGGGGAGGGGGGGATGTTTAACCATGAGCAGCTAGCATGTTTTTAAACACAACTTGTTTGTCTATACTAGATGCTAAGTTGTGTTTAACATCATGTTAGTTAAAACATGTCAGTTAATCCATTTTGTAACAGAAACACAGTATGGACGAAACACACTCTCCCTCATAACACCTCAGGGTCTCCTTCAAGACATCCTGAAATTGGCATCAGCACATGGTGACGCATCAGGGTGCTGTATTAGCAGAATATTAGCTTGCTGCGTCCACGTGCTATTGTGCTGTAATGCAATACATTGGCATGGTGTCAGAATGCCATTGCACCGTATGAAATGTTACTGTCTTGCAACCTGATAACATTTGTAATAGGATCTCAAAAGGATTTTGAGATCTATGAGCTGCTTATGGGATGCAGAACCCATCTAAGAAACTCTGGGCAATCCCAGGCTTCTGGTTCACCTTGCCTGTAGGTAGCAGTGTAGCAACATGTATATTACAATATCCTTCTCAAGTCTGCCCTGGGATGTCAATCTGCTTGGCCTTCTCTCTCATTGTTACATGTGGGACTTGGTGAAGTTTCAATGACTTGACATAGCATATCAGTTGGTATGCCAGCAGCAGGGGGGTGTAGCCTAATAGTAATGAGGGGCACATCATAAAAATGGACATAGATAGATACTGTTTGCAGTGTTGTAGCCATGTAGGTCCCAGGATGTTAGAGAGACAAAGTGAGTGAGGTAATGTCTTTTATTGGACCAACTTCTGTTGGTGCGAGAGACAAGCTTTCCAGCTACACAGAGCTCTTCTTCAGGACCAGATCAGAGACCTTCAGGTACTAAAGAAGAGCTCTGTGTAGCTCAAAAGCTTGTCTCTCTCACCAACAGAAGTTGGTCCAATAAAAGATATGACCTCGCTCACCTTGTCTCTTAGATGGATAGACAGAGCTTGGATACCTAGGTGATGAGTACAATACAGACAGAATAGGAACTTGCTGATAAAAGAAACGCAATAGCCTTTCAGTTCCTCCTCTCAGACAAACCATCTAATCAGATAAAAGCCTTAGTAAACTGATAGGCCTTGCAATGTGCACTGAAAGCCAGGAGACTCTGTGGGATCAAGCTTTGGGGCAGGAAGAAAGATCAGTAGTCGAGAGCTCTTCATTGAGAAAGACACTGCCCCCTGTAAGAAAATTTAGGGGATGCCAGCAACAGCACCTCAGATGACAATTGGGATGGAGCATGAAGAGAGAATTGGTCTCTGAGATAGCCAGAACCTAGATCATATAGGGTTTGACAGAACAAAAGCAAACACTCAAATTGCATCTAGAGGCAAATTAGAAGCCAGTGCAGAACTAGAGCAGAGGTGTAATAATCTTTAGGCGAGACACTACTAAGAAAGCCGTTTCTAAATTGCCTTCAGGGAATGCATTGCAGTGATCCAGTTTAGAGGGGACAAAGGGCTGGCTATATTGAGGTCTGGATCTGAGAGAAACATTTGCAGTCTCCCAGGCAGATGGAAATGAAAACAAACACCCTTGGCTAACTGTGCCACCAGGACCCAGTTGAAGCCTCCAAACTGCAAAACTTATTGACAAATCCCAAGCAAACCTGCTTAGTGGAAAACCTTCATCATCAATCTGCTGCAGGTTCCCCCACCCAGCCAGCATCACCACCACATTGTTTGGACACAGCTAGGAGTACAATGTTCTCTTACTATTCCTTTGAGTACCAACCCCAGCAAGTGTCTCAGACTAATGTCTCTATAGCATCAGGGGCAGGTTTGCAAGCTCAGGCTATTGGTGAAGCTTAGATTTTAGCCCAAAGCCTGCACTGGTTCCTGCTCAGCCTCCCTATTCTGTCTTTGCTCAGCTCAGGCAGCAACTTCGTTTATCAAGGCTAGAATATCATAGAATATCAGGGTTGGAAGGGACCTCAGGAGGTCATCTAGTCCAACCCCCTGCTCAAAGCAGGACCAATTCCCAACTAAATCATCCCAGCCAGGGCTTTGTCAAGCCGGGCCTTAAAATCCTCCAAGGAAGGAGATTCCACCACCTCCCTAGGTAACGCATTCCAGTGCTTCACCACCCTCCTAGTGAAATAGTGTTTCCTAATATCCAACCTAGACCTCCCCCACTGCAACTTGAGACCATTGCTCCTTGTTCTGTCATCTGCCACCACTCAGAACAGCTGAGCTCCATCCTCTTTGGAATCCCCCTTCAGGTAGTTGAAAGCAGCTATCAAATCCCCCCTCATTCTTCTAATAAATTTATTTATTTATTAATTTTTATTTATTTTCTCTTCTGGAGACTAAACAATCCCAGTTCCCTCAGCCTCTCCTCATAAGTCATGTGCTCCAGACACCTAATCATTTTTGTTGCCCTCTGCTGGACTCTTTCCAATATTTCCACATCCTCCTTGTAGTGTGGGGCCCAAAACTGGACACAGTACTCCAGATGAGGCCTCACCAATGTCGAATAAAGGGGAACGATCACGTTCCTCGATCTGCTGGCAATGCCCCTACTTCTACAGCCCAAAATGCCGCTAGCCTTCTTGGCAACAAGAGCACACTGTTGACTCATATCCAGCTTCTCGTCCACTGTGACCCCTAGGTCCTTTTCTGCAGAACTGCTACCTAGCCATTCGGTCCCTAGTCTGTAGCAGTGCATAGGATTCTTCCGTCCTAAGTGCAGGACTCTGCACTTGTCCTTGTTGAACCTCATCAGGTTTTTTTTGGCCCAATCCTCTAAGGCTGGTTCATCCCATTGTTCATGGTACTCCCTTTCAGTCCATACCAATGTCATGTGCCATAATTCAGACTCCCAGGGTGTTGGGCAGAGAGGCAGCTGTCTGGCATGAGAGGAGACTCTTATTAAAGCACAATATTTATATATCATTGTGAGCCCAAAAACTAAATATCTCTGACATGCCCTGGGTATTCGCCTCAGCTCCCTTCTCCTTGTGGTCTCTCACACACAGGCAGACAGGATCAGCGGCCTGCTAAGACCAAGACCAGCTTTTGAAAAGTCTGCTGCATTCCACCCTGATCTCTAGCCATGAATATGCAGCAGTTTTCAGCTCTTCCACATACCCTGTGCTCCCTCCTGCTCCACCTTGAGCCATCCACACAAAGTGCATTTTAAAATGTCCAGGTAACCTGATTCCTGACAAAGGCGAAGGGCCCCTGAAAGGCCTCCAGGAATGGAATATTCCAGCTGAAAAACTCAAGTGCACCTCTACAATGCAGAATGACAGACACATTAAAGGCATCTATTTCAGCTCCTTGGAGCCAGATGCCTCCTCCTTCCTGTGCTGGGCAGAGAGCCGGCTCAGCATGGAGTTTCTCTCCCATTTCCTAAGGATGTCAGTCAAAGGCAGGCGCTTGGAAGTTCAAGCGTGGCCAAAAGGAAGCAGATTTCAAAACACACCTCTCCCCCCTTCCTTGGCCTTTTGTTTCCAGTTTCCCCCTCCTCCCATCAAAGAAAGAAACAAGAAAAGATTTTGGAGTCACCAAGCCATGATCTATCATTCTTTCAGAAGAGTTTTTCTTAATATTAATCAACACAAGCCTCCTCCCCCTGAGGGAGCAGTGATCTTGGACGGCTACAGCAGATTTCTGAAGGGTCTAAAGCAGAATTCCTTTTTTCTCACTAAGAGCATAGATGACTGTAGAGAGAGCTGCCAGGTTTTCTGGGATGCTCAGAAGATAAATGGAAGTAGCGCCCTATTGCACATTACTCTGAATGCACAGAACACACAGAAATTCTGTCATCCCCACAAACCAAGCAGTTTGTTTGTCCAAAGAATTAAAAATATAGGGCCGGATTCTCCACTTCGCTGAATTTATGTTTAGTGGAGGGGGTGTGGGACCATAAGGGAACTGATAATATCTCCCTTATTCTCTGCTTGGTCTCTGGCCCTGAAATAGATTAGAGCAGCTTAAAGGCTACTCTACATGGCCAGCTACCAAGGATCCCCTTGGGGCTGTGTGCCAGCAGGAGCACAATATGCTCTGGTCGCTCCTCCTCTTTAACCCTTCCTGGCCCCACTCTGGTCTTCTCCACCCCTTATAACTATCCAGTGCCAGGAGGATGGCTATGCCAGCTATACACCTGCTGGAGACAGCTCTACACTGGGAGATGTGGCAGGTCTCTGCTCCTTCTGTGCTGCCTGAATGGTACAAAGGGAATAGAGTGAGGCAGAAAATCTTCCCCATCCTGCAGCCTCTCCTCCATCACATAAACCCAACTCTGGTGCGATTCTCTGGTGAAGAACCCGAGAATATCCTGAATGGCAGCAGCTCAGGGTAAGACACTCTAGCTCCTAGACTTCACTTGGGCAACTTGTTGGAATACAGTTAGACAACAGCTCAGGACCCTGTATTGTGAGAAGCACAAAGTATCTTACTGTTCTTCCTTACTCCCTTGGTTTCTGTTCAGTCAATTACTCTCTTGAGGTAAATCACACGTCAGTGTTCAAGCAATCTTTAGAAGAAGTCTGTCCTTCCCTCCTCTCACAATTGATCTTAGGGCTAGTCCTGTCTTTAGGCAGGGTTGAATGCATCTTCCCATCCTGAGCAAACAAGCTCATGATGCACTTTGTTACCACGTCCTGCCCCAGTATCTCAAAGATGCTCTTGTCTCCCAGGGACTCATGCCAGGTGTACTATCTTCACAAACCTTGGCATTCTCTCCTCTGCCCGCAATATTCCTTTTGCTCATCTACCATTGGCCTCCTCTCTGTCCCCCACACATTCTTTCTACTATTAGCTAGTTACTTAGAGCTGGGTGTCATTAGCAAACTGAAAGCACACAAGCCAATGTCTCCTTCCCAATCTCCCTAATAGCCCCAAACATGCAACGAACAAGAGCAGGGACAAGATGGAATTTTGCAGAGGGAGTCCTTGGGCAGAAGAGTAATTGGCCCAACCTACCCCCCTGGGATCTCTCCAAGAGATAAAAGCAAAGCCACTGAAGGGCAGTCCTGTCTACTCCACTGTCTCCATTACGTTTTGCAGGCAATACCACCTCCTGATCAATAACACTGATGGCAACTAATAGATCTAATAACATCAGGATGATCACCTGATTTTTATCCATCATCAGAAGATAATCAATCAGTGCTGTCTCTGTGCCATAACTGGGTCTGTGCTTGGATTGACAAGGGTCAGGGAGAACTAAAGAAGCTGGATACTCTGTGAATTCTCATGTGAAAACCCTCTCAATAATCTTAACCAGCAAAAGTCTTCTCCTTTCCAGATCCTGCTTTCCAGAATAGACTCACTGCATTTACTCTACATCTCATTTTAAAGGTCATCTGAAAATATACTTTGTCTCCTTTGTCTACACCCCTTAATTTCCCTCTCCCACTGTTATTATTTTGCTATTTAATGCTGCATACTGTTTAGGGACACAGTTTGCATGAAAGATTTTATTCAAACAAAGGGCTCAGTCCTGCAAACCCATATCTCACTCTTAGTCGTATTCAAGTAATCAGATTGACTTCATTAGTAACAGAGTGCAAGATCAGGCTCTAAAGTAGTATGTGGCTGTACTGCCCTGCACAGGTGTTCTGACACTACAGTGATAAATGTGGGATAAATAGATAGATTGGGCAGAAGACTCACCCATCTTCAGTTCCACCTTTTCTTCTGATGTGACCCCAGCAGGCTCCTACAAGATGGCTAGTCATGTGCAAAAATAGATATTTGTGAGTTTGTTCTAAAATTCAATTGTACTTTTCCAATAGCAAATGAATTCCACAAGTTATCATCATTGACAGATGCAAATACAGGGACAGAAAACCAGTCTGAGGCATCATTGGCTCATTCTACCTCCAGACATTAGGACCACACAGGATACAGACACAAAAACTAGTGATGGGAGAACTTTGATTTGGTCCATCACAAAATTCAGGTGCTTCTCTGAATCTTATTTAGTCGAAGTATTAGAAACTCTTGATTCTGCAAAGTTACCCTTGGAATTTTTCTGGAACTGACTTTGCAGCATGACTTCTAGTATTTCCTTCTTCCAGTTGAACCAGGAATACCAGGAGCCTGATTTTTTTCTGGAGGTGAGGCTCTTCTGTTTCTGCTGATCCCTCATAAAATGGGTGGTGGAAAGATAAAAATAAACTAAAAACTCTGCAACTCATTCTAGAGGTTAAATAGAGATGGGCCATGCAATATTTAATAAAAATAGAGGGGATTCTATAGTCTGGCTGCAGGACTACAACAGACCCTGTGGTTCTCTCTGGTCCAAGTCTAAATTATTTTTACTCTTTGCATCGTGGTAGCACCTAATAGCCCCATTCAGCTATTGTGTGTAGCACTGTACACACATAGAATAACAAAGATAGCCACTGGCCCAAGGAGCTTACAGACTGAATATATTAGATCTAGGCCCCTTCGGACTTTGGGCTCACATCCTGACCTGAACACCACAAACTCTTCTGCTCAGGCTTATCTCAAAAAAGAAGAAGAAGAAAAAGAAATAAAGGGAAGAGACTAATAGAGCACTATGTCTTTAAGAAGGAGGAATGCTAGATGCAGGAATGCAGCTGCTGCCAGCAATTCCAACATGCTCCTTATTATAGCAGGATAGATGGGTTGACAGTCTCTTCCCAGTTCTGTGGTTAGCTGGCTACAGGCATGCAGTCATTACTTTATATTAATGTGAGATGTGAACATTGTTTTGCTGGTTATAATTATTCTCTGAGTGATACAATCTTAAAAATTACAGCTTTGGAGAATCTCTTTTTCTGTAGTTCTCCCCAGGAGCCCCTGCCTGGGTCAGTTCCCAACAACATGATTTTCCAAGGGACTTGGGAATTTATTTATTAATGTATATATTTTTGAATTCTAATACCCTGTCACTTTGACATTCTGCAGCCATGCTGCCTGGCTGCCATATTGAGTGCAGGGGAGCACCAGGACCAGGCCTTGACTAAGAAAAGAGGCCCAAGCCTGGTTCAGAAGGGAGCCAGTGGCACTGGTTTGGGCTGAGCTTCTCCATCATTCTGCTGCAGGACTCAGGCAAAGAGTGGAAATCTTTCAGGTGAGCCCTTTTAGAAGAGGACTAAATAGGCTGGAGCTGGGATACCTCCTCTTCAAATGTGTCTGCTGATGAGATGCCCTGGGTACAACCTAAGGAGAAAATGGAGTCCTTTGCATGGGATCTGCCATGAGAAGAGGTACTGCAATATACCCCACAGACAGAGAGAGCTTTACCTCCTGGCAAAGGCTAAGGCTTCCATGGGCCCATGTGCCAAACCCTGGAATCCTCTCTTCTATGCCATTCTTATGGGGTGGAGAGAAAACACTTTTGAAACAATTGCTTAAGCAGTGATGAAAAGGACCGGCCTGTATTTATCTCCAGATGAGACAGCAGCAGTGCAAACTTTTCCCTTCCCCCCAATACACTGACTGCTTCTTCCCACAAAAGTGCCTCACTCCTGCTCTGAAAGCTCTAGTGCTTAAAGAAGATCAGGCACATTTAATCCTTGGCCACTCTGCTGAGTCTGCCAACTAAGGGGCCACAGTTGGTAGAAGCAGTTGTGGTGATGGGTTCTGTGTTGGAGAGCTGGACAGAGACCTATCAGCAAGTTTGCAGATGACACTAAACTGGGTGGAGTGGTAGATGCGCTGGAGGGTAGGGATAGGATACAGAGGGACCTAGACAAATTAGAGGATTGGGCCAAAAGAAATCTGATGAGGTTCAACAAAGACAAGTGCAGAGTCCTGCACTTAGGACAGAAGAATCCCATGCACTGCTACAGACTAGGGACCGAATGGCTTGGCAGCAGTTCTGCAGAAAAGGACCTAGGGGTTACAGTGGACAAGAAGCTGGATATGAGTCAACAGTGTGCTCTTGTTGCCAAGAAGGCTAACGGCATTTTGGGCTGTATAAGTAGAGGCATTGCCAGCAGATCGATGAACGTGATCGTTCCCCTCTATTCGACATTGGTGAGGCCTCATCTGGAGTACTGTGTCCAGTTTTGGGCCCCACACTACAAGAAGGATGTGGAAAAATTGGAAAGAATCCAGCGGAGGGCAACAAAAATGATTAGGGGTCTGGAGCACATGACTTATGAGGAGAGGCTGAGGGAACTGGGATTGTTTAGTCTGCAGAAGAGAAGAATGAGAGGGGATTTGATAGCTGCTTTCAACTACCTGAAAGGGGGTTCCAAAGAGGATGGATCTAGACAGTTCTCAGTGGTACCAGATGACAGAACAAGGAGTAATGGTCTCAAGTTGCAGTGGGGGAGGTTTAGGTTGGATAATAGGAAAATCTTTTTCACTAGGAGGGTGGTGAAGCACTGGAATGGGTTACCTAGGGAGATGGTGGAATCTCCTTCCTTAGAGGTTTTTAAGGCCCGGCTTGACAAAGCCTTGGCTGGGATGATTTAGTTGGGGATTGGTCCTGCTTTGAGCAGGGGGTTGGACTAGATGGCCTCCTGAGGTCCCTTCCCACCCTGATATTCTGTGATTCTATGATTCTATCAACTAATTTCACACAGGCCACCAAACAGCTATCAAGAGGAATGACTTTTGGTTATTATCAGCATGCAGCTGGATTTTAACTAGATGTGAAAGGCTCCCTGTCCATCACCTCTCCTTAGCTTCCCAGGAGGCATTTGAAGCAAGCTGCTAGGATGACATGAAAATTGGAGGTGCTGCAAAGTTAATTGTTCTCCCTTATTTTCCCCCTTTCCTACCCCATTTCTTCTTTGTTTTGTTGGAGCCTTATGCCCCGCAGGGTGAGGAGAAATGGAAGGGATGTGTCCACTCCCATCTGGTAGTGGCGAAGGGAGAAAGCCCTACCCTACCGAGGGAGCAGCTATGTGCTCTCAGAATGGCTCCGCTTTAAAAGCCCTAGAGTTAATGCTTACCTGATGTTGCATACATTGGAGCCGCACATGTGACACCCACATTTATGGCAGCGGAATCCCCAGCCGTCATTTTACTGCACACATCATAAGTCAGCGAGACCTCCAGTGCGTCGCCTTGGAGCTCTGGCTCTAAGCCCCCACCTCCACCCGATTTGTACCATAATCTGAATATTTAACAGTTCACCACATAGCATAGCCAAGCCATAAATCCCTCACTGGGAGCAGTGCTGGGAATGCTTACTTGGCGTGCTGCAGTGCCAGCTTGAAGCAGTTCTGCTGCCCTAGGCAATTGGAAACTGTCCTCCCCCCTTTTCCCAGTCATGTAGCGACTAACATACTCATCAGACAGGGGATACTGTCTGCCTCTACTCTTTAGCAATAAGCCATTCTGTCCCATACACAATGATGCAATCAACCACAGGACACAGCTATCCTGTATCAAGATTTCAGTTGCATTGTAAACACTGTACAGCAGCCTTACTTAATTATTAACAGGTAACAACTACCCCTGACTCATGATAGGGCTTGAAACCCAGTGTGGGAAAACACAGCCTTATTGTTGACTCCTCTCTGGTGATAGGCCTAATAAACAACCTCTATGTGATACCATAGGAGAGATTAGTGGGGAGACACAGGCTAACACCCTTAGCAACCCACACTGGACCAGCATGTGAAAAGCCTAGGTGAACCTTAAGAATGAGGGACAGGAGCAGCACTTGGGAGGCCATTGACTTACAGTGGGATGGAAATGGCTGGGATGGATGGATGGACAGGAGCAGTGTGTAGTGGCCTTCACCCTGAAGTGGAGATGGGACTGACTGAGACAATGGCTGAGAATAGCTGAGCTGGGTGGAATTGGAATGACACATTCATGCAGATTACTTGGTAATTGCACAGATCTGGTATTATTCATTAGCACATGAGTTGCCCTCTGGTTAGCAGATAGATAATCGGACCTGGCACTTAGTTGACAATTGGCCAAATTATGCCTTTCATGACCCTTATATATATCCAGTCACTCCATCAATTTCAGTGGAATGATTCAGGAGGGGACGTTTTCAATGGAATGAGAGCAGAATTTGGCCCATTGCACTTAGCCTGTATCTCAATGGGGACACAAGATGCTCTGTGATCAAAGAACAGATCCATTAAATATTCACAGGGCCAAATTTCACTCCCATATTCACCGGTAAAACTCTATCACTTGTTGAAAGTGAAATGTCCAAATATGTCTCCATTTTGTGGGCTTTGTTTTAAAATGTACAAGTTGTATATTCATTACCCTTTTAAGAGCAGTTGGCTACAAGTCTTTCTTTGCTCTTCATTCACCATCCTCCTCCTCACAGCTTCTGTTCCGTCTCACCAATGCGGGGCAGAAGATTCTTTGTGGAGACTCAAAGTATCCTTGTCCTTGGCTGAGCATAACCACCATGTGCCTGCACACGCAGAACATTCTTCATCCATCTTCCTGTCTAGCTGTGTTGCTGTCTGCCTTGCCAGCACACACTATCATCCATTGTTCTCCACTCCTTTGTGTATGTTTGTGTTGTGCTTCCTCCCAGCTCCTTCTCTCTTTGACACATGGCTCCTTCCTTAGCCTGTGGCCACGTAAGCTGCGTGAAAAGCTTTCATCATATCTCCCTCCTAGGTGAGCTTTTACATCTCTTTAAAGTGCAACCTGCACTAAAAGGACACTCCACTGGGTGACTGGAGTAATAAGAGTTTTTATCTCCTGTAGGCCTAACTGTTGTGTAGTACAAATTCACACTAGTCAGTACACAGTGACACAAGTGAGGCCTTTACCTGCAGTAGAATTTGGGTGGGCAATGATTCAAGAGTATGCAATGATGCATGCACCAGTGATGAATGGATGTGTGCAAAGAACATGCAATGAAGTGCAGCAATGCACAGATGTGAAGTGATGAACAGATGGGCAATCTCAGTGCTATATGTAATTCTAAGGTTAACTATAATTTAGCATGCGGTGGTCTGAGAGAGTTTGGCCTCTAGGTCAGCTATAGTAGTGAGGTTTTCATTAGATTATGAGGATGCCAGGATGCACACAGGAAACAATTCAATATCTTTACTCTTATTAGCAATTTTATTAACAAGCCAAACAGGATCATACATACTGAAATATAGCAAAGGAGAGAGAGAATACAGAATGTGCAGAACTTGCATTAGTCATATCATCCCATGCGGGAATCCTGGAAGTAGGGGAAGTGACATCTAAGGTGTCAACAGGTGGTCATCATCTTGGTGTCTCCCACACTAGGATGCTGGGAAGCATTCTTTATACTGGATTATGCTAACACTCACTGCATCTCTTCCATATTTATGAGGGTTTCAGCCCCTTTTCCTTGTCTGAACTTCCACACACCCCCACTTATGTTGAGGGTCCCCAATTTCTGTATGTTAATCAACCATTTACTTCAGACTCATTAGTATTTACATTATGTGGTTGCTATAGCATTATTGCGGTTTAATACTTGTGACTTTCAGTTATACATATTCCTTAAAAATATCCTAAAATATCAGTAATCGATGTTTGTGGTTTCTTGCCACCTGCCAGTCAACTGACTTCTTACACTTGTTCATCACTATCTTCAAGAAAGAGAGCTTGGAGCCAGGGATAGTCCTCTGAAAACTTCAGCTCAGTGCACAGCAGTGGTCAAAAAGGCTAACAGAATGTTAGGGATTATTATGAAAAAGGTAGAAAGACAGACAGAAAATATCATACTGCCACTATATACATCCATGGTGCATTGCACCCACACCATGAATAGTGTGACCAGTTCTAGTTGCCCTATTTCAAAAAGGATATAGTGGAACTGGAAAAGGTTCAGAGAAAGACAACAAAGATGATCAAGGGTATGGAATGGCTTCCATATGCAGAGACTGAAAAGATTAGGGCTGTTCAGCTTAGAAAAGAGACAATTAAGGGCAGATATGATAGAAGTCTATACAATCATGAATGGTGTGGAGAAAGTGAATAGAGAAGTGTTATTTACCATTTCCCACAATACAAAAACCAGGGGTCACCCAATGAAATTAATAGGCAGCAGGTTGAATACAAACAAGAAGAAATACTTTTTCATGCAATGCATGGAAAACCTGTGGAACTCATTGCCAGGGGATGTTGTGATGGCTAAAAGTATAACTGGGTTAAAAAAGAACTAGATAAATTCATGGAGGACAGGTCCATCAATGGCTATTAGTCAAGGTGGTCAGGGCTGTAACCCCATGCTTAGGGTGATCCTAAACCTCCAACTTCCAGAAACCAGGAGGGGAAGGCTGTGGTGGATCTCTCCAGAATTTCCCTCTTCTGTACATGCCCCCTGAAGCTCTGGTACTGGCCATTATCAGAAACAGAGTACTGGGCTAGATGGACCATTGGTCTGATCTAGCATTGCAGCTTTTATGTTCCTATCCTTAATCTTGTGATTTGAGGTAATTTCTCTGCCAATCACTTCTGTTAAGCTAGCCCTTGATTACTTATGCTAACCTAACTGTAGGCCTGCTGGTTGTTTACTTGTGTTACAGCATCAGTCAATACTCACTCATTACCTAGATACACTACAGCAGGGACATGCAGTGAAGCATTGATTTGCACTGGTGCACACTTGTGCAGTGTCTCTCAGGATGTGCAGTGCCACAGAGATGAGCAGTGCCACGGGGCATGTCTATACAGTGGTTGGGAGGTGTGATTTCCTGCGCAGGTAGACAGACACACATTAGCTGTGCTCAAGCTACCACCTGAAAATAGCACTGTGGCTGCATGGGCAGCAGCTGCCACTAGCCACCTGAGTACAAGCACATCCAACCCCTGGGTACATACTCAGATAGCTAGCTCAAGCTGCTGCTTGTGGCACGGTGGCCACACTGCTATTTTTAGATACTACCTCAAGCAGAGTTAGCACGTGTATGTCTACCCAAACTGGGAATTACACCTCCCAGCTGCTGTGTAGACATATACTCACAGTTATGTGTGGTGATGTGCAGCAAAGCATCGATGCTAGGTACTAGTCTTTTGTTGTTCTTTTTAATATACCCTAATTTCCCATCCTTACTCAGGTCTGTCAAAGGCAACAGGTATAAATTGGACAGCTGAAACAAGCAGCTTCTACCACTAACGGGAAAGTAAGAGCTGAGCTGGGTGTTCCCCACAGGAAATTGTGAAAGGCATTTTGACTTTGTGGCATCCCTTTTTGCTCCCTCATTTTATGCCCTCAAGGCATACACAAATGTAACTCCCTGCTATGTGAGCACAATCAGGTAGTTACATGTCCACATAGCATCATCTGTGGCAGAGCACAACTGCAGGGGTTACTATCTCTCTATCTAGATACTTATATGGTCCCCATCACTGTAGTATTGGTGCACCTCAAAATCTTTATTGTATTCACCTTCACAACATGCCAGTGAGGTAGGGAAGTGCTGTTATCCCCATTTTACAGATGGGAACTGAGGGGCTGAGAAGCTAAGTAACTTGCCCAAGGTCACACAGGAAGTCTGTTACAGAATGGGGAACTGACTCTGGATCTCCTGAGCCTTAGGCCAGCACTCTAGCCACTGGATGAACCTTCATGTCTCCACCTACAAGGCAAGGCTGTTCAAAATGAAGCCCTAAGTGTGGTGTTCCCCCGCCCCCAACAAAGGTTGGGTGGAAATGGGAAGCTCTGCATGCCAGAGGTGGCTGAACCAAACTTCCCATGTCTTTTTCAGTTCCCATGAACAAACCTGGAAATTGAGCAATTGGCCAGCAACCTGGACCATGTTTAAGGCAGGATATGACTGGATACTATGGGGCATTTCACTGGCCTCTCAGTCAATGACAGAACTTGTTTGCTCCCAGCACACTCACTGGCTTCCAGAGTTAATGAAGACACCAGTTCTGTGGATTAACGCCTTAGATGATACTGTATTACCACCAATTGCCCTCTGCTATGAAAGGGGTGTTTTTCTCAGACGCTGACGCCTATTAAGTGTGTGTGTGAGAGAGATTGAGAGAGAAATCAATTGTCCCGGTTGAAAAGCTCTACAAAGTCTGGTCCTCCAAATCTTGTCAGGTGGCCATCGCAGGGCGGTTCTATTGCAACATGCTAGGTGACTCAGCCACTTGGCACATTCACTTAGTCTAATTAGCTGCTGTGGAGATAATTATATCTTTATGGCTAAACAGAGCCTGTCCGTAGCTTGAGGCACTTTGTAAACTGGACAGAATAATAATTTAAAACACTCCAAACCAGAAAGTCATTGCCCAGCATATCAAACTCCTTCTGCCAGGAAAGTCAGCAAATTCAGAACGACAGGGGTGAGGGGAGTGTGAGCTGGAGTCACAGGCCATCTTTACACTGCATACTGTGGTTGATGCGAGTTACATCACCATAAAGCCGTTGCAGTTAGTATATTGCTTGTGCACACGTATACTTGTCTCCTTGCGCCGGCACTGCATGTACTCACCAGGAGTGCTTGTGTCAACACACAGGGCAGTGCGCTATGGGTGGGTATCTCAGTGTGCCACCCGCCACTGTCCAGCACCCTGTCTTTTGGGAAGTTTTGGCAATGTATGGTGGGGGCAGAAATGAGTCGCGTAAGGGTAACTGGGAGCAAAGGGTCAACTTCCCCGTGTGCAACTGTCTCCATACCAAAATGTCATCTATATCTCATGAACTCAAATGGCCCTCCTTAGTGTCCACCATCTCTGACAGAAGCATGGAGCTTGCACAGCTCTGCACTATTGTCATAAGTGTTGCAAGCACAGGACACATGATCCTCTGGTATTTGCAGAGCTGTAAGAAGAACTGAATGTGCAGGGAGCATGATGATTTCTTGGAGAAACAATCTGGGACATCATGAGAACCAATTCAAGGTTGTTGGTGGCATTCACAGAGCGGCTGCAGATGTTGGAGCGCTGTTTCTGGGCTGGAGAAATGAGCACTGACTAGTGGGATCACATCATAATGCAGGTTTGGGACGACAATCAGTGACTGCAGAACTTTCAGATGCACAAGGCCACATTCCTGGTTCCATGTGCCAAACTCACCCTACCACTCCAGTGCAGGGACACCAGAATGAGAGCTGCACTGACAGTAGAGAAGTGAGTGGTGATCACACTGTGAAAACTTGCAATGTCTGGTTGCTGCCAGTCAGTGGGAAATCATTTTGGAATTGGAAAATACACAGCGGGCACTGTTGTTATGAAAGTGTGCAGGGCAATTAATCGTTGCCTGCTGTGCAGGACTGTGACTCTCAGCAAGGTGCAGGACGGATGGATGGATTTGCAGCAATGGGGTTCCTCAACTGCAGTGGAGCACTAGACAGCATACATATCCCTATTTGAGCACCAATCCTCCATGCCATAGATTACATCAGAATGTACATCAGAATGTACAGCAGAAAGGGCTACTGGTGGATCACTAGGGATGCTTCATCGACATTAGTGTTGGCTGGTCAGGGAAGTTGCATGACGCTCACATCTTTAAGAACACAGGATTGTTCAGAAAGCTGCAAGCAGGGACTTCCTTTCCTGACTGGGGGATTACCATTAGCGATGTTGAAATGCCAATAGTGATCCTTTGGGACCCAGCCTCCTTCTTGCTCCCCTGGATCATAAAGCTGTACACCAGCCACTTGAACAGTACCAAGGTGTGCTTAGACATTGATAGATGTTTGACTGCATGTGTGTGGTTTTTTTGTGTGCTGCCCCAGCCCTGCACAGACAGCTGGCATGGCAGACCTCGAGTGAACTGCCTGATGACCATAAGATCTGTTAAGGGACAAAGGCACCCAGCCAGGTTTATCGTCGATGAAGCATGGTACTAGTTTGTACACTCTACTGGACCACTAATACATGTATGCCTGTAACAATGGACCAGCTCAGTGAACGGTGGGACTTTCCGTTCCTCCCTAGGCCAGACAAAGATACTCCCTTTGAGATACATCTTTATACCCTGATACAAAAAAGTTAGTACTGCCCCTCTGACATAGTTAGTCACTGCCCCAGACATGGCTAGTTATTACCCTTCACCTTGTATATTTTGGTTTGATTGAAAAATTATTACATACTGTTATCCTGACCTTATCTTTTAGGAGGGGTCAGTGTGTTCCTGTTATCCTTGGGAAATGTTTTTGTATCATCCTTAATATCGGGATGTTCTGGTACCACTTAATATCGGAATGTGTTTGCATAAGTACTTTGTAACTAGCACTTCTTAGGAATGTGGATTTCTGCAATATCAGCCCTGTTCTTGCCAAATTCTGTAAGCTGGTCCTGCCTCATACCAGGCTTCTAATACATGGGCTTATGTCTCAGGCTTTCTTCCTACTACACAAGGAAAGATTCAACTATCAGCTCACCAGGTGCAGAATGACAGCTGAATGCCCTTGTGGCAGCTTGAAGGGATGCTGGCATTGTTTACTCCCAAGATTAGATCTCAGTGAAAAAAACAGCCCTATGGTTATAGTTGCCTGCTGTGTCCTGCATAAGATCTGTGAAGCATAGGAGGGAAAGTTGCCACTGGGATGGAGGGCAGGGGTGGAGCAGCTGTCTGCTGAGTCTGAACAGCCAGATACAAGGGTTATTATAAGAGCTCAGTACATAGGTATACATCTCAGGGAGGCCTTGAAAGAGCATTTTAACAAAGAGCCACAGTAATGTGTGTGATTTGCTCTGCTCTACTTGGCCCTGCTGTTTTGGGGCCGGTTGGGAATTGTGTGGTGCTTGGTGTACATCTATGAATAGAACAGTGTCAATGCACCTATTAATTTTGCAGTGCTTGGTGCTCATTTATGATTATTACACTGTTAGTCATTGATCCTGAGAGTTGTGTAACATTACAGTAACAAGTAATTGGGTACTTTCAGCACTGCTAGACTCTGCAGCATATGTTGTGAACTAATAGAGAGGAATTATGTTCCAAATAATAGAATTTTATTCAGTAACAAAATCAGTGCAAAGGGAAATCTGTGCAAATTAAAAGTAAATACATTAAAAACTTAATAAATTAATGGATCAGAACTTAATAAGGGGAAAGAACATTCATGTCCATCTTACCTACACATACAGCAACTTTGGCTTTCACGGGTCAGCATATATGAAGAAGTGGTTGTCTTTAATGTCCCCAGGGTGGAGTGGAAGGCATAGGGATGCAGCCCCTGATGCCACATGGGATATTGAAGGGGGGTTAGAGTGGTGATGCAATGGAGTCCTCCATGGACTGCAGAGGGAGGCGAGCCTGGGATTGTTGAACCTGTAGGCTCCCAAGAGTCAGGAGCATCTGTGTTTGCTGCCCGAGAAACCCCATTATGTCCTGGTGCATCTCCCTCTCCTTTTCCTGCTGGGACTCCTGGGCCTTTCTCCTCTCCTCTCTTTCCTTCTCCAGGCTGTCTGCAACGTTCATCATCCAGGCCCTGTGCTGATTGTCTGATGCAGCACTGGGTTGCAGGATCTCATTGAACATGTCATTCCTCATTCTCTTCTTTCTCCTTCTTATCTGACTCAGGCATTCTGTGGGTGTGGAGGGGGACCCCCTCAAGGCCACAATGGCAGCAGCTGCAGATAAAACACACAGAGGTACCATTGTCAGTCTACTCACAATGGAAAGCAAAACTTAAGATTCAGAACTCCCTTCCTTTGCTCCCTATAACTTTTAAACAAGACATGCTCATTGACACTTCTGCTTGGGAGAACTCATGCGTGGCACCACTCACAGCAGCAGACCTGGTGAGTGTGAGCTGCAGGGGTGAGGGAAATGAGGAGAGAATTGCTTGGTTGCATGAAAGTATGAGTATAGGGCAATGGCACTGAGTACTGGCACCATTTTCTGCAGGCAGTGGTGATTGTAGCTGATATCTCACTCCTGAGGGTAACAAAGGCACAGAGAGCACAACTGCTGCTGCTGGTGTCCTAAAGCCGCCTGGGCCCCTATGCTGCTAGTCTGTGTACTGCAATGGTACCTGCCGAAGTTATCACTGACTGGTGTGTGAAAGTGTCCTACTGCAGAGGAAGAAATAAGGCTGCCATCCCTAGAAACCTCCAGGAGAGCATTGCAGAGTACCTCCATGACAGTTTCATCAAGATCTCTCAGAAGGATTCAAAGGACATCCCTGTGTACATAAACAAACTGCTCCACATGCCCCCCCTTGCCTAACTACAGGGGAATGAAAAGCAGAGAGTGTCTCTACCTCTCTTCGTTGTACTGCTGCCTCTTAAGTAAATTAATGAAAAGTCGATAGCTGTGTCCTGTTAAATTAGGGGTGCCATCAGTACATCATTGTAATAAAAAATACAATTTACACACTTACCTGGGGTTCCTTCCCCTGCTTCAGGCTCACCCATGCTCAACTGCTGGGAGTGACTGGACTGCAGTGGAGTCTCAAAGAGGACCTGGCTCACAGCATAGCTGGATCCCCCCTGGTTCCCTGTCCCCCACCCTCCCACTCTTCCTCCTCTACCTCCTCCTTGTCCTCACTGTTCACACCAGGGGCTTGTGGCTTGCGCTTCTTGGAGATATCCATGGTGGTCTGTGGGGTGGTGGTGGGGTCTCCGCCAAGTACGGCGTGCAGCTCTTTGTAAAAGCTGATATAATATGCCTGATTCAGTTCCTTCATTTTCCCGCAGCACTGTCACTGAGCCCTGTTGTACCCCTTCTCCTGCATCCCGCGTGCAATCTGCCCATGGTTGTCCACATTTCTTCAGCTGGTCTGTAGCTGCAGTTGCACAGCTCCTTCTCCCCCACAGGCCCAGGGGATCCAATATCTCCTGTCGACTCCAAGCTGGAGCGTGACTGGAATGTGTAGCCAGCATGGTCAGCTGGGCACTTCCACACAACAATGGAGATTCACTAGGTGTCCTTGGCAAGCCAGACAACCAAGAAAAGGCATTTCAAAACTTTGCGGGGCTTTAAAGGGAGGGGGGGACTTCTGGTCTCTGTGACCCCTGTGCAGTGAAGGGCACAATTGTGACCAAAGCAGTCAGTGTTGGACATTGTGGGACAGCTGCTGGAGAACTGTTAGGCTCGACATAAGTAATACAATATCTACACTCCTGCTGAATCAACTTCAGTACATTGGCCGTGGCTCAACGCTGCTCAGGGATGTGATGTTATTGTGTCTCTGTAACGGGGCACTTACATCAGTGGGAGACAAATTTAAGCAAAGACACATGCACAACTAGGTCCACACAAGGTAGCTTATGTCAACCTAACTCTGTAGTGTAGATCACGGCACAGAAAAAATTGACTTCACCAGAAGCAACTGACTCTTCCAGGAACAAAGATCCTCTTCTCATACCAGTGTCCCTAGGAATAAAGAAGCAGAGAGGGGGTGAGAAATATCAAAACCGTACACTACATCAGCAGAATTGACTCAGAGGAAAGGCTTGCTTTTCAAAGTTTTCCACAAGGCGTCAGCTGCTCTTTAACTGGAGTGGCGCTTGCAGGCGTCATCCCAGTTACTTTCCTACTGTGGGAACTGAGCCTTTTAAAACTGTTTTGACTGTAACCAAGGAATTAGGGAGATGGATGAAGCCAGCTGAAAGTGTGACAATCTCCTAAAGGCACACAGATGGTGAGCAGACTTTGCAAACTGATTCACTTTGAGTGATCACTTTCCTTAAGTGCATTTTGGACAGATTTCAACCCAGGGAAGGACCTGAGGGGACCTGTTACTTCTTCTCTTAGGCGAAAGAAGAAGAAAAAAAGGAATTGTTCTTCCTTAAAATATATATACACATGTAGTTATTTATTTATTTGCCCTTTGACATCAAGTGGAGCTTGTCTCTCAGAGAAATGTCATCCATAGCTTAGCCCATATGGAGGTGGGATACAAATTCACTGCAAGCACTAACCATGAAAAGATTTTCTCATTTCACCAGAAACCACATCTCCCATAGTTCTCAAACTGCTCAAGTGATGTATGGCTTGGTAATTGCCCTGAAAGATAAGGAAAGCCTTCTCTGTGGTTACATTTGATATTGGCCTGATATATGGAATCATTCAGAGCCAGCTCTGTGGAGGGTTTGCAAACATAGTGTGTAATATGCCTCTCCATGCTGCAATTCTCCGCGGGGATTCTCGGCTGGTGGAGGGAGGGATTCTGGGGTAGGGTGGTTGCAAATTGCTTTACCACATCTAACGTCCCTTTCATAGCAGCCTCAGTCAGTTCTGAACATGATGAGGAAAGTTAACAGTGGTTTATAATTGCTCCGGAGCCTCCTCTTCAGTACTGACATATCTGAAGGGTGTAAACATCAAGGAGGGAAAGGAATTGTAGGGTTGTCCCAGGGGGTAAATCTAGAGGATCCCAGGGGAGAGGAGGATGAGCAAGAGAAATATTGAGTTTGAATATAGAGAAAAGGTTCTGCATGGTGAGGACTGTGGATCCATCTCCCAAGGGGAGTGCTGGGAGAACATAAATGATCTGGGAAAAGGGGTAAACAGTGAGGTGGCAAAATTTACAGATGATACAAAATTATTCAGGATAGTTAAGTCCAAAGCAGACTGCAAAGAGTTGCGAAGGGATCTCACAAAACTGGGTGACTAGGCAACAAATGGCAGATGAAATTCAATCTTGATAAATGCAAATTAATGCCCATTAGAAAACATAATTCCACCTATACATACAAAATGATGGGGTCTAAATTAGCTGTTACCACTCAAGAAAGAGATCTTGTAGTCATCATGGATAGTTATCTGAATACATCCACTCAATGTGCAGCAGCAGTAAAAAAAGCTAACAGAATGTTAGGAACCATTAGGAAAGGGATAGATAAGACAGAAAATATGAAAATGTCTCTATATAAATACATGGTACGTCCATACCTTGAATACTGCATGCAGTTCTGGTCACCCCATCTCAAAATAGGTATATTAGAAATGGAAAAGGTACAGAGAAGAGCAACAAAAATGATTAAGGGTATGGAACAGCTTCCATATGAGGAGAGATTAATGAGACCAGGACTTTTCAGTTTGGAAAAGAGATGACTAAGAGGGGATGTGATAGAGGTCTATAAAATCA
Source organism: Terrapene triunguis (assembly GCF_002925995.2). Lineage (NCBI taxonomy): Eukaryota > Metazoa > Chordata > Testudines > Emydidae > Terrapene > Terrapene triunguis. The sequence goes on from NW_020664447.1 coordinate 28,094,711, forward strand.
TGACTGGTGTGGAGAAAGTGAATAAGTAAGTGTTATTTACTCCTTCTCATAACATAAGAACCAAGGGCCACCTGATTAAATTAATAGGCAGTGTGTTTAAAACAGAAGGACGTATTTCTTCACACAGCATGCAGTTAACCTGTGGAACTCTGCCAGGGGATGTTATGAAGGCCAATACTATAATGGGGTTCAAAATAAGAACTAGATAAGTTCTTATAGGATAGGTCTATCAGTAGCTATTAGCCAAGATGGGCAAGGATGCAACCCCATGCTCTGAGTGTCCCTAGCCTCTGATTGGTAGACGCTGGAAGTTGACGACAAGGGATGTATCACTCAATGCTTGCCTGTTCTGTTCATTCCCTCTGAAGCTCCTGGCTTTGCCCACTGTCAGAAGACAAGACTGGGGTGCCAGGTTTGTATAATTTTTGGTGGTGCCCAGAACAGGTCCAAGCTCCTCCCCCCCCCATACACACACACCTGCCTTGTAAGCTGATATATATTTTTTTAAATGATGTAAAAATGGACTGGAAACAGTAAGCATTTAACAGTTTCCCTATATCACAATATCACTATCATAAGAAAAAATTATTTAACTAAGAATATCAATTTTATTAATACTCTTTTAAATATGAAAACAACCAAGCACTCTTGGATCAATAACCCACAAAAGCAAAAAGCTGTCTCATTCGCTATTGTACTCCAACCATGTAAATCTTAATAACCAAGATGGATGAAAACTCCTTTTCTTATCTTTTAGATTTGCTGCATCTTTCTTTTGTATAACTTCAGTTTGCAAGGTGGGTGTCGAACTCAGGCCGTCACTTTTTTTTTTTTTAAATAATGGAGATATCCCATCTCCTAGAACTGGAAGGGACCTTGAAAGGTCATCGAGTCCAGCCCCCTGCCTTCACTAGCAGGACCAAGTACTGATTTTGCCCCAGCTCCCCAAGTGGCCCCCTCAAGGATTGAAGACTTGATGAATTACCCTTTTGTTCTTTCTCTCTGGGTAACTTTATTAAGAATTTATCCATTGTTCATTATTATTACACAAAATTAATGGGGTGGGGCCGAGGGGTTTGGAGTGTGGGAGGGGGCTCAGGGCTGGGGCAGAGGGTCAGAGTGTGGGGGGATGAGGGCTCTGGCTGGGGGTGAGGGCTCTGGGGTGGGTCTGGGGATAAGGGGTTTCGGGTGTGGGAAGGGCTCAGGGCTAGGGCAGAGGGTTGGGGTGTGGGGGACGATGGCTGTCGCTGGGGATGAGGGGTTTGGGGTGTGGGAGGGGCTCAGGGCTAGGGCAGAGGGTTGGGGTTTGGGGGGATGAGGGCTCTGGCTGGGGGTGAGGGCTCTGGGATGGGGCTGGGGATGAGGGGTTTGGGGTGTGGGAGGGGGCTCAGGGCTAGGGCAGAAGGTTGGGGTGTGGGGGGACGATGGCTGTGGCTGGTGGTGAGGGGTTTGGGGTGTGGGAGGGGGATCAGGGCTAGAGCAGATGGTTGGGGTGTGGGGGAATGAGGGCTCTGGCTGGGGATGAGGGGTTTGGGGTATAGGAGGGGCTCAGGCAGAGGGCTGGAGTCATGGGTGAGGGCTGCGGGGTGGGGCTGGGGATGAGGGGTTCACAGTGCAGGAGGGGGCTCAGGGCTGAGGCAGAGGGTTGGGGTGCAGGGGGGTGAGGGCTCTGGCTGGGGGTGCGGGCTTTGGGGTGGGGCTGGAGATGCTGCTTTCCGAGGCTGAAGAGCAGGCAGAAGTGGATTATTGACATGGCTGTGCAGAACATTACTACTGGAGATGTATACTGATTTAACTGGATTTGTTGTTTTAACTATTATACAAATATTTCAGCCTAGTAACCAAGATGAAAGGAATCTAAAAGGGTAAATCTTCATTAATGTGCACAGGGAGGTAAATGCATAACTCTATTATTGGGGACATGGCCAGCCTGAAAGCCGTATATTGTAAACAAGTATTTCTTTACCTATTTATAACTTTCTCACAGTCTGCGCATCTCTTATCTTCAGGGCCGGCTCTGACTTTTTTGCCGCCCCAAGCAAAAAAAAAAAAAAACAACCGGTCAAGGCGGGGCGGTGAAGTAAAAAAAAAAAAAAAAAAAAAAAAAACCCATGGAGGGCGGCTGGAGCCAGGGTGCAAACTTTCGGTGTCACTTACTTGGCGGCTCACGGCTGCCTCCCCCAGCCGCGCTGGCTACCGGGACTCCCTGAGGTGCAGACGTGCTCCAGGCAGCGGAGTGCGCGCCCCGGCTAGCGGGGGGGAGGAGCGGGGGGAGAGAGAGAAGGGGGGCGGCCAGGGCTTCCTTCAGCCGGGGCACTCGCCACTCGGCCCCTCCCGCCACGCTGCCTGCCGGGAGGGCTCCACGCCGCTCCCACTTGCAGGTGAATTGAAGGTCGGTGGGGAGGGAAGGACGCGGGCTGCCGAGCTTGCTGCAGACCTGGCACCGGCTGGGGCAGACGGAGTGCGCAGCCCGCTTCCAGCAGGGCGCTCCCCTCCTCCGCGCCGCTGCCCCCTACAGGGCGGCTGGAGCGGCGAACCAAAAAAAAAAAAAGGCCGCCCATGCCACCCTAAGATTGGACGGAATGCCACCCCTTAGAAGCTGCTGCCCCAATCACGAGCTTGCTCGGCTGGTGCCTGGAGCCGGCCCTGCTTATCTTGGACAATGAAAATCAGTTAAGGTGCTTCCAGGTTCTTTGGGTTGCAAACACTTGATGGAAATTTGTCTTTGCTGTAAAACCAGTGTTTTCAATGGAATTTAAAAGCATAACAGGGGGAACATTTTTCTGTGGGTCTTAAAGGTTTGTTTTTATAAAACTAATTTTTTAGCTAAAGTGGAGTTGTCACCTTACTAAGGGCTTGTCCACACTGGGGTTTCACACTGAGATAAACTGTGCCAGCACAAGTCATGGTTAACTGGGCATGGATTGTCTACACTAAAGGCTTGCACAAATGCAGCTATGTTGGTGTTAAATAACCCAGTGCAGACAGGGCCTACAAGTCAGACAGTCTAGCACCCACAGCACTGCATCCCTAAGAACCACTTATAAAGAACAAAGGAAAGAAATGCCAACTCCTAAGCAAAAGAATGCGGCCAGGGATGACAGGTTCACAGTGCAGGAGGGGGCTCAGGGCTGGGGCAGAGGGTTGGGGTGGGGGTGAGGGCTCTGGCTGGGGGTGCAGGCTCTGGGGTGGGGCTGGGCCGGGGATGAGGAGTTCAAATTTTTGGATGCAGCAGGCAGGCTGCCCCGGGGCTGGGGCCAGAGAGGAGGACTCGTTCCAGCCCTCTCCACGCCGGCAGCAGCGAGCTCTGGGGGAGGGGCCCTCCCTCTCCTTCCCCTCCCCCATGGCACGACACTCACCCAAGCCCCAGGGTGCTGCTCAGGAGGTCCAGACAGGATAAGCCCCCTCGGAGTCGCCTGCTGGGGGGGGTGGGAAGGGGATGCCGCTGCGCCTCCTCCCTTCCTCCCTCTGCAGGCGCAGCAGTCAGCCTGCTTCCAGTGCCGCTCCCTTAGCCGGCAGCGGCTGGCGAAGGAGCACAGCACACAGCTTCAGAGGGCAACCGCCCGCTGCCCAGGGCACAGGTGAGGCAGGGACGCTCAGGGGAGGCACACGGGGGCAGCAGGTAGGGCAGGGGGACGCTCTGGGGGAGGGACGCTCTGGGGGAGGCACGCAGGGGCAGCAGGCAGGGTTGGGGGAGAGACCTGGCCCCAAACATTGGTGGAGCCGGGCCCCCAGGGCCCTGAATTTGCTGGAGCACAGGCACCATGGGCCCTACAACTTGCCACCCCTAGACAAGATACTGTGCTAAATGGACCATTGGTCTGATCCAGTATGGCCGTTCTTATGTTTGAGCCTCTGCACTTGGATCAATTAAAACTACAATGGGCAAAGCCTTGGTTGATAGATTTTTGGGAACAATCCTGTACTGGGCCCTGGGAACTAGACACAACCTAAAAGGGCTTTTCCATCTTGGTGGTATATTGCAAAGATAACTACCATGAGAGCTGCAGATAAAAATTCACCATGATTTATTTTCCAGATGTAGATAGATACTAGATTCCTATTAAGGATTCCGGGTAATGTAGTCCAACAAACATTTCTTGTAGTAAGACTACTATAATTAAAACTACCACTAGAGGGCAATCTGAGCTTTATGAGCACACACCACACTGCAGCCTCAAACATCTATGACATTCTACTACCGTATTTTATACAATGCCACACAACAGAGTAAAGGATATGAGACTGCACCAGATCTTTTAAAAACACTGCAACACATTGAAATTAATTCATGCCATATATCTGCAATACCATAAACATTAATCTACTATTCTGAAGCTATTTTAAAAGAAACTAAATACAAATTTGGGCTAAAGCCCACTCACTGATTTCTGTGGAGTTTCACTGGGTTACAGAGCAGGACTTGCATGCACAACATCTGGTTGTCATAGAAGAAATGCTGAGCTACATTCTCCATAGGGAAGGCTAGTGAATTCTTCTGGATAAGCTCTCAAAAAACAAGAGGTTATGGATAGATATTACTTGCCAGATCCTCAGCTAGCAGAAATTGCTGTAGCTCCATTGACTTCAATGGAGCTATGGTGATTTACATCAGCTAAAAAATCTGGCCTCCACATCACTTGCTAGTCACAAGTAACCAGGACTCTGAGATGCCCTTTCGGAGAAGGAGTTTCTTCCTGGAGAACTTCCAGACATGTCAGATTTGAGCCATTAACTTACTTGTCCAGCCCTTGTCTCTCGGGTATTTTCCTGCCACATTCATTAAACCTCAGAAATGTTTCTGGTAACAATGAGGCTTTGCTCTGAGAGATGGACACATCAGCTGAAGGTAAAATAGGAAAGGACCAAACATTTGAACAAAACTCAAACTTGAATCTCTTTATAGGTTTGACAAATCATTTTTTCCTTTGTCTCATTTTTGCTGCTGCTGTTCCCACACTACTGGATCTGTCTTGGTCAGATTCATAGATTCATAGATTCTAGGACTGGAAGGGACCTCGAGAGGTCATCAAGTCCAGTCCCCTGCCCGCATGGCAGGACCAAATACTGTCTAGACCATCCCTGATAGACATTTATCTAACCTACTCTTAAATATCTCCAGAGATGGAGATTCCACAACCTCCCTAGGCAATTTATTCCAGTGTTTAACCACCCTGACAGTTAGGAACTTTTTCCTAATGTCCAACCTAGACCTCCCTTGCTGCAGTTTAAGCCCATTGCTTCTTGTTCTATCCTTAGAGGCTAAGGTGAACAAGTTTTCTCCCTCCTCCTTATGACACCCTTTTAGATACCTGAAAACTGCTATCATGTCCCCTCTCAGTCTTCTCTTTTCCAAACTAAACAAACCCAATTCTTTCAGCCTTCCTTCGTAGGTCATGTTCTCAAGACCTTTAATCATTCTTGTTGCTCTTCTCTGGACCCTTTCCAATTTCTCCACATCTTTCTTGAAATGCGGTGCCCAGAACTGGACACAATACTCCAGCTGAGGCCTAACCAGAGCAGAGTAGAGCGGAAGAATGACTTCTCGTGTCTTGCTCACAACACACCTGTTAATACATCCCAGAATCATGTTTGCTTTTTTTGCAACAGCATCACACTGTTGACTCATATTTAGCTTGTGGTCCGTTATAACCCCTAGATCCCTTTCTGCCATACTCCTTCCTAGACAGTCTCTTCCCATTCTGTATGTGTGAAACTGATTTTTTCTTCCTAAGTGGAGCACTTTGCATTTGTCTTTGTTAAACTTCATCCTGTTTAACTCAGACCATTTCTCCAATTTGTCCAGATCATTTTGAATTATGACCCTGTCCTCCAAAGCAGTTGCAATCGCTCCCAGTTTGGTATCATCCGCAAACTTAATAAGCGTACTTTCTATGCCAATATCTAAGTCGTTAATGAAGATATTGAACAGAGCCAGTCCCAAAACAGACCCCTGCAGAACTCCACTCGTTATGCCTTTCCAGCAGGATTGGGAACCATTAATAACAACTCTCTGAGTACGGTTATCCAGCCAGTTATGCACCCACCTTATAGTAGCCCTATCTAAATTGTATTTGCCTAGTTTATCGATAAGAATATCATGCGAGACCGTATCAAATGCCTTACTAAAGTCTAGGTATTCCACATCCACAGCTTCTCCCTTATCCACAAGACTCGTTATCCTATCGAAGAAAGCTATCAGATTGGTTTGACATGATTTGTTCTTTACAAATCCATGCTGGCTGTTCCCTATCACCTTACCACCTTCCAAGTGTTTGCAGATGATTTCCTTAATTACTTGCTCCATTATCTTCCCTGGCACAGAAGTTAAACTAACTGGTCTGTAGTTTCCTGGGTTGTTTTTATTTCCCTTTTTATAGATGGGCACTATATTTGCCCTTTTCCAGTCTTCTGGAATCTCTCCCGTCTCCCATGATTTTCCAAAGATAATAGCTAGAGGCTCAGATACCTCCTCTATTAGCTCCTTGAGTATTCTAGGATGCATTTCATCAGGCCCTGGTGACTTGCAGGCATCTAACTTTTCTAAGTGATTTTTAACTTGTTCTTTTTTTATTTATCTGCTAAACCTACCCCCTTCCCATTAGCATTCACTATGTTAGGCATTCCTTCAGACTTCTCGGTGAAGACCGAAACAAAGAAGTCATTAAGCATCTCTGCCATTTCCAAGTTTCCTGTTACTGTTTCTCCCTCTTCACTAAGCAGTGGGCCTACCCTGTCTTTGGTCTTCCTCTTGCTTCTAATGTATTGATAAAAAGTCTTCTTGTTTCCCTTTATTCCCGTAGCTAGTTTGAGCTCATTTTGTGCCTTTGTCTTTCTAATCTTGCCCCTGCATTCCTGTGTTGTTTGCCTATATTCATCCTTTGTAATCTGTCCTAGTTTCCATTTTTTATATGACTCCTTTTTATTTTTTAGATCATGCAAGATCTCGTGGTTAAGCCAAGGTGGTCTTTTGCCACATTTTCTATCTTTCCTAACCAGCGGAATAGCTTGCTTTTGGGCCCTTAATAGTGTCCCTTTGAAAAACTGCCAACTCTCCTCAGTTGTTTTTCCCCTCAGTCTTGATTCCCATGGGACCTTACTTATCAGCTCTCTGAGCTTACCAAAATCTGCCTTCCTGAAATCCATTGTCTCTATTTTGCTGTTCTCCTTTCTACCCTTCCTTAGAATTGCAAACTCTATGATTTCATGATCACTTTCACCCAAGAAAGGGCCAAGATACCACAGACAAAAGCAGGTTTTTTATGGTATCTGCAGTCTAGCTGGAAATGGGAACTGGAAGGTCCAGTTTTGTAGATCCACTAAGTTTGGATCGTTTCAGTTGGATAGTCCCCATGAACATCTGAGCTTTAGGGGCCTATCTGAACTAAACCTCTGAATGTTTGGCAGTTCCCTCATTGCTAATTGAAGAAATTATTGGATGATGGTCTTTGGCCTGAATTATGCAGGAGGTCAGCCTAGATGATCACAATGGTCCCTTCTGAAGCTTAAAAGTTCTCAATCTATAATTACTCCCTATTCCAGATCTCCATCTCCTCTTCAAGGTGCGGAAACTGACATCCCAATAGCTTCCACACAGAAATGGGCATGAACCAAAAGTCTGGATCCAAGCTCCTTCATTTATGGGGAAATTTGAATCCAGATCC
>NW_020664447.1:28107374-28117438 GCF_002925995.2 Terrapene triunguis
GCTGGGGAAGCGCCGGCTGGGGGCGCAGGGTCTGGGGGCTGCCCGGCAAACCGTGAAGCCGGTAGCACTCGGGCAGCCCTTTCCGTGTGGCTGGGAGTGGGAGGGAGGAGGGGGCGGAGTTAGGGCGGGGAAGGGGCGGAGTTGGGGCGGGGCCGGGGGTGGGGAAATGGGCGGGGCCAGGGCCCTGTGGAGGGTCCTCTTTTTTTATTTGTTAGATATGGTAACCCTAGTGGTAATAAGACACCCTCCTCTAGCCTTTCCTGTTGGTTGAGAGTCACATATTTCCCCTGATGATGAAGAAAAAGTTAAATACTAAGGCAGAAGGAGGGTTTGAAGTCATCTCTGTATTCCAAACTCTGCCCAAGTGACCTCAGGGCAGTTTCTCTCACAGAAAAGCCCTCCAGGGAGCTGAGCAAGAGGCCCTGAACTTACAAGAATGAACATAGACTTCTGAAAATGTTTCCAAAGTTAATTAAAAACAGTCCCAGGGTAGGATGGTGAGAGAGAAATTGAAATCATACAATACAAAATCCAGCCCAAGCCTTCACCCCAGTCTTGGCTTCTCCCAGAGAACTCCTCAGCTCACTACCTAGGGCCTCTTTCTCAAGAGAGTCTTTATATCTGGATGAGGTAAAAAGCCACTTGTAATTACCACTGAGTAAAACTTGTATCATTTTCCAGCAAGATCATCACCTGCTACCAGAGTGAGGTTTTCAGACAAATGCTGCCAGGCTGCTAGATCCCTGCAAAGCGATGGGAAAGCAAGCGGGTCCCAAAGCTGCTTCTTACACCACTACTAACTAAGTCAGCAGAATGCCAACATGTGGATTGTCATGAAGATGCACAAAGTGTTACTGTGTAATCAAGATGAAAAGGACATTTCTTTTAAAAAATGTAAATAAAGGAATGGAAAAGTAGTTGACTGTGTTTATTAACAGAATTGATAATTGATTAATTAAATTGATTTAATGCAGCTGATACATAGCAGCAGACTGTGCTTCTTTAACCTTCACATCATTCTTTATTTTGATTGGTTGCTTATGCACCGCCTCTTCTGGTGTCAAAAAGAGGACCATTGCTTTATTAGCAATCTGGCATCTGGTTATTTGTACCTGGATAGTTACTATCAGGATAAAAAATTACTATCTAAGCTATCAGATTCCTTCCCTGTGCCACTGATAACACCCACACTCATTAAAACCAAAATAATTTTACCATTTACTCTTACCATTGAAAATTTGTTTTCCACTTCACTCAGGTTGGAAAGTGAAGCAAGACTGGACAGTTTCACTTTCCTTCTCTATTCATTTTCACTCTCTGAGTCTCATGTAGCAGCCCCATGGTGTGTATTTATAGTCCCTGACACTGTAAGAAAGGTTTAACTATCTCGCCTTGCAAAAAACTGTTTTCATTGCAATTTGATAAAGCCATGAAAATATCATAGCAGATTTTGAACTTGCCTTCTCTTTTTGTTCTTTTGACAAAGCCTGCATTTTGGCTTGATATTATTTTACCATTCCCCTTTTGAAAAAGTGCTATTTTGTGAATCTGAGTTAGTCACTATTCATGTTTTACTCACATGCCGTAACTTTTAGACATACTAAGCACTTACTTTGGGATGAAGAAAATCAGACCTAGTTCTATGTAACTGAATGTTGCAAAATATTATATTTTAGTTTAAATTGCTGCAAGAATCATATAAATTTTCAGATGGTTTTCCCAGCTCAGTAAGTTGGGTGAATAATGAAAAAAAAATATTGGGAAAATATGGCAAAGCTATAAGCTTTTGGAGGCAGGAACTGTTTTTTTTGTTTTTTTTTTTTAACAACATATTTGTAGAGTGCTCAGCACAATGGGGCTCTGATCCCTAACTGAGACTCCAAATCACTACTGCTGTGATACAATTAAGCATAATACTCAACAAATAGTACTCCACCAGCCGTGCAATTCCATGGATCCAACCTAGTATCTGAGACTAAAGAGAGACACCCAGTGGGGAGAGAGGCACATGACAAATTGCAACTGTTTAGCTGAGACCGAGGGACCAAATTTTCAGCCATCTTCTTACATTGCACTCAGGCATTTTGCATGTGGAAGTGAGTGTCTGAGTGACTAAATGGGGCAGTTAGACACTTGACTGCCCAGCTGGTGGGCCTCAATAGTGAGAAAGGGCCAAAGGAGACAAAAGTGAAATGGGGACCCATCCATTCAGTGCTGCTGGGTTGCTCAATTTAAAATAGGCTGTTATGTGAGAGTGTGTTGCTGTTGTAGGAAGTGTGCTGATTATTCTACTTACCAACTGTTCCTTTAAGTCAATTGTTCAAGTGTTATATGGGTTTTTAAAAAGAAAACCATCCATCCCTCCTGCACAAGCTCTAGGGGGATTTTATGGCCCTTGGCAAACTCAGGGCTGGAAGCTCCTTTCAGTACAATACGGAGGATTTCATAGTGCGTATACTGCATATGATCCAAGTGCAGAATTCTCCCTAGTCCCTGGCAGTTAGGTGCATGGAATTAATGCAGCCTATGCAACAGAATCTGTCCCTAGGAGAGATTAGAGAGGAGAATTATCCCCTCAGCTGGGCAATGGTCACCTATCTATCTCCAACGTCACTCACACAATCACTTAATAATTTTGCATCCACTTGCTTAGCTCTGAGTGGTAAATAGAGCTGTCCCTGGTGAATGTGGATTACACGCATGCGGGGAGTGCATCTGGTGCACAAACCATGATGGGGTCATTTGGACGTACACCATGTCTCTTGTACATGTGCTGTGAAAGTGAGTCATGAGTAGGGTTGCCAACACTGTATTTCAAAAATAAGGGACTCTTTTCTTAGCACCCCACCCCACCCCTCCACCTGATATTATCATTATTATCATTATTATTATTAATAATAATAATAACAACAAGCAGTACTCACCTACATTCACCAGGGGTATTTTTTGCTGCTTTTTGCAGCACTCAGCAATTACTGATCTTGTAGTACAGAGATGAAAAAATAAAGGACGCCCCTTGTAATAAGGAACAGTTGGCAACTCTAGTGCTCCATGAGTATGGAGTACGTGCACATGTGGCAGATGACTCTATACATGATGGGATGGAGGTTCATGTTCATGTGCTCTGGAAGTGTCTCTAATATGCATGAGCAGTGTGTGAGCTTTGAGTATCTCATGTGTCTCAGTTAAGGTTCATGTGTGCGTGAGCCGTGAGTGTATCTCACAAGTGTGGATAATGACTGATCTGTGAGTGTGTCTCATAGTGCGGGTTCACATATGTGTTAGATGTGAGTATGTCTCACAAGCATGTGTTGTGTGTGTGAGCTGCGAGTATCTCTTATATATGTATTATGAGTAAGGCTACGAGTTGGTCACAGTTTCCATGATTTTAAATGACCTCCGCGACTTCAGCCCCGGGTGGTGGGGCTCCGGCTGTCAGCCCCGGGCAGTGGGGCTCCGGCTGTCAGCCCTGGATGCAGGGCTCAGGCTTTCATGATATATTGTTTATTGCCCATGTTCTGTCTGTGACTTTTACTAAAAATAACTGTGACAAAATCATAGCCTTAGTTATGAGTGTGTCTCATTGTGTGTATGCCATGGATCAGCCAGGGAAGATACACTGCTTTGGTGTCCCAAAGGGCTCTGCCTAAAGCATGGAGGCCCATCATATTGGGTTTTGAAAATGAGTGAAAAAAAGTGGGTTGGACCTTTAAGGTTTCAGCTGAGGCCACAGTCAAGCCCCCTCCTACTTTCCAGTAAATCTGTTATCGCTAGGTTCATCTCATCGGCTATCTCTCCCAGAGAGTACTAAAGCATCAGACCAGTTCTATTAAGAAAATATGGAATGGAATGGCACTACCAGGCAGGTCTGACAGCTCAGTGACCTATTTAACATGGTGCTATATGGGCCCATACTGCCCATCTTAGATCAACCCATGGATGGGGCTGTTTGTATGCAGATCTCCTACATAGAAGGAGGCTCAACCACTTCTGCCTCCCTATTCCCTCACCCTAACCCTGAGGAGACCTCTCCAAGGCCTGTGTGGGGACGGGTGAAGACTATGTGGGCTGAGTGGAGAAGTGAGTAGGAGAGGCAGGGCCGGCACTTCCACTAGGCGACCCTAGGCGGTCTCCTAGGGCGGCAGGATGTGGGGGGCGGCATTTCACCGTCCTCTGCGGAAATTCGGTGGCAGGGGTCCTTCCGCTCCGGGTCGTCGGCGGAAATTCGGTGGCGGGTCCTTCACTTGCTCCGGGACCCGCCGCCAAAGTGCCCCGAAGACCCGGAGCGGAAGGACCCCCGCCGCCAAGAACGCAGCTTCAGAGGAGGAGCTGCCGCCGATTACTGTGGAGGAGCGCTGCTCCTGAGGAGACGGGTAGGGCCAAGCCAGGGGAGAAAGCACATCATCCCTTCTGCAGTCTCACAGAGGTACCTAGGGCACCTATGGTCAGGGGTACTCCTTGATATCACAGCTCCAATGAACCACCATGCAAATGACCCTGGCCTCACACAGATCCTTTCTGGAGACAGGTTCACAGCCTATTTCATATGGGGATGAGGGGCCCTCACCCAGATGGTATGTGCTGGCTACACTAGGAATGAACTAACAGACAGATCTATACATACGACATGGTGTCAGCATCACAAGGATCAAACACACACACAGAGATTTTGACCCAGCCTAGGAGCTCTGTACTACAAGGCCTGAGCACCCTCACCTCCCATTGAAGCCAGTGCGAGTTGATGGCACTCAGCAACTTTCAGGATCGAGCCCTAGCCTGGGGGCTGAATGGAAATACATCAATAATAGCAGGCCAGAGTTTGTTACTTTCTTTGGAACCCTTGTCTATTAGAACAAATGAGCGGTCATTTCTCTAGGTTAGGGTGGAAGTTTCTGAGCTATTATCTCCTCTTTATGGGGGTGTGTTTACAAGTGTCTCATTTTAGGAACATAAATCATCCTCACTTCAGTGTTAATGCAAATTCTCTTCTTCGCTTCTGTGCGGCAGGAGCAGATTCAAGTGCATCCAAATGGCCCAGCACTTGAGACATTGTCTCAGAAGGAATTTAGTCCTATTACTGGTGCTCTGGCTTTTTCCTCCAGCTGTGCAGAAACCTATACAAACACATCCACCCAGCCCAGCCCACAGCGACATTGTTATGGAAAGAAATTACTCAGAAGAACTTTTGATCCTGTGGGAATGCAGGGATATGATGGTGCTCTGGGATTTTATGCCCTTGCAGCACAATCTGGATGTAAGATCCAGAATGCAACTTACATTTGTAAGTAGCAAATCAGCAAAGATCCTAGTTGCCCTCTGAAGAGGAGACCTTGATTTAGGGGAAGAATAGGTCACCTTGTCTCTCCAACTGAAAGGGAATGAGACACCCCAGAGAGGCTAGCAGGATGCTTGGCTTCCCCAGAAAAAGATAGCATAAGATGTTGGGAAGAGGTTTGGACTCAAGGCCTAGCGTGGAGGCCTCAGATGTTAGGAAAAGCTTCAGATGAGTATCCAGATATTGGGATATTCAGAGGCACTGAACCCCAATGCAAAAGCATTAAAAGTTCAGCTCTTGCTACCACAGATGCTCATCAAGGGCCAAGTTCAGCCCTGGATAACTCCATTGACTTCAGAAGAGTCACACCAGGGAGATATTTGGCCCCATAAATGTCTGTGGTTACCTGGTTTTCTTTTAGGCAGAACTCAGTACCTCAGCAAGATGTCCCTGGGTGACTGTGATGGTGCATCCAAGCCGGGGAAAGCAGCCAATGGCATTACTGTGAATTGAAGCTTTTTTGTGATCTACTCATTTGACTCACCAGGCTCCATTGTCAGGGGAGAGGGGGAACCATGTGGTTTTCTATGGGGACTAGGCTGAGAAAATTAGGGATGGGTGAAGTGGCACAGATGAAATAAGAATTAACATGGACATTCAACTGGAAAGCTTATTCAAGCAAGATTTCTGCCCCAAAGGTTCAGATAAGTGTCCAGTTCATGGTGACCTGGAGCCACATTCTTGCCCACGACCTCAAGGTCAGGCCTGAAGTGAATGCCTAGCAAGCCAGTCATATCCCAAGTTTGCAAGCATCCTTTTTCTTGCTAGTGCATACACCTTAAGGGGATGAGGTTATAATTGTTCATACTGCAAAGAGGTGTGTACAGTCATTCTGCAGTGACTGGAATTCCTCAGTGGATTTATCCCTGGGTCATACAGAATTTCATCTGCATTTATTCCATGCCCGCTGAAGAGGAAGCAGATTTTTCTTGCAAAACACTGAGTCTGCAAGTGCATTCACCTTTGTTATAGGCAGTTATGAGGGGCCCGTTCAGTGTCCAAAACACACTCTCAGCAAATGGGAGAGCCAGGAGTTGGGCTAATGCTCTGATGGAACAGCCCAGTGCTTGGATCGTCTATTGCAGGGATTCTCAAACTTCATTGCACCGTGACCCCCTTCTCACAACAAAATTTACTACATTACCCCAGGAGGGGGGACCGAAGCCTGAGCCTGCCCGAGCCCCACTGCCCCTGGTGGAGGATAGGGGGGCAAAGCCAAAGCCCAAGGCCTTCAGCCCCAGCCAGGGGGCCTGTAACCTGAGCCCCGCCACCCAGGGCTGAAGCCCAAGGATTTCAGCTTCAGCCCTGGGCTACTGGACTCGGGCTTGGCCTTCGTCTAAGCCAGCCTTGGCGACCCCTTAAAATGGGGTCACGACCCACAGTTTGAGAACTCCTGGTCTATTGGAAATTTTAACTTGCATTTCTTGATTTAACCACATGGGGGCATGTGGTTATTAAGAGAAATCATGCAAATCTCAGCTTGCTACAGGTACACTGTCCCTTTAAAACTCAAAAATACATTATGAAAATCCTGACCTGGGTTACTATTAACACTTTAATGTTTAAAGGGACATAATTAGGTTTAAAAATAATATACTTTTAATAAACATATTCCCTTTCCTATGTTACATATTAAAAATAATACATTAGAATATTAAAATAGAAGACTTTTTAAAAATATCATTTACTTTTCACAGTTTATGCAATTTTTAAAATTTTTCTTTTTTTCTCAGCTTGGACAATGAAAACAGCCTATTCAGTTTCACTTTTGTTGCTAGTCACTTTCTTTTAAGCAATTACACTTTCCAGTCCTTGTGAACTGGTATAATGCTTTTTTTAATAAAATAAGATTAAAAAGTTCATTTTAAAAAATGCTGTGAAAACCTTTATATATATTGACATTAAATCTTGTAAAATCTTTTTATTTTATCCTATATTATTAAACAAAATCTAAAGGTAGGGTGTAAAGTACTGTGTTTCTTTAAACCTGAAACCAAACCAACACCCAAACTTTCAGCTTGTTAAGTTATTCCTCTGTACAAAAACAACTTTAAAACAATATTTTTAAAAGCTAAAAAAATAAACATAAAAACATAACAGGGTTAAAATTTAAACACAGAAAAGTTAGGAAACCTTCTCTTAAAGGTGTCTGTGAATGGTATTTCTGAGCAATTGTAGATATTTGATAAAGGCACAGAGTAATCAGCCTACCTAGGTTCCTATAACAACCCCCTTCACTCCATCATCTGACCACCTCATTTAACCATATACATGTAAATACAGAAATCTTTCCCCTGGTATAATAACAATAACATGCAGCTAGTCCATGCTCAAAGATTATTTGTTTCATATTCATGAATTGCACAATCAAACATCAGAATGTAAACATCATAAATCCACACACAATTTTCTCTTTTTTCATCTAAACTTTATTATTCCTAATCACAGAATCACAGAAATGAAGAGCTGAAAGGGACCTCAAGCGTCATCGAAGCTAGCCCCCTGCACTGAGGCAGGACCAAGTAAATCTAGACCAGTGGTTCCCAACCTGTGGTCCCCGGACTCCTGGGGGTCTGCAGACCATGTCTAAGATTTCTAAAGGGGCCATCACCAGCATTCAACATTTTTTAGGGGTCTACAAATGAGAAAAGGTTGAGAACCACTGAGCTAGACCTTCCCTGACAGGTGTTTGTCTCACCTGTTCTTTAAAACCTCCAATGATGAGGATTCCACAACATCCCTGGGAAGCCTAGTCCAGAGTTTAACTATCCTTCTAGTTAGAAACCTTTTCCTAATATTTAATCTCAGTCTCCCTTGCTGCAGAGTAAGCAAATTATTTCTTCTTCTACCTTCAGTGGACACCGAGAGCAATTAATCACCATCCTCTTTTATAACCACCCTTTACATAATTGAAGACTATTATAAGGTCCCCCCTCAGTCTTCTTTTCTCAAGACTAAACATGCCCAGGTTTTTAAACCTTTCCACATAGGTCAGGTTTTCTAAACCTTTTTACCTTTTAACTCTGGACTCACTCCAATTTGTCCACATTTTTCCTAAAGCCTGGCACCCAGAACTGGACACAGTATTCCAGATGAGGTCTTACTAGTGCTGAATAGAGCAGGACAATTTCCTCCCATGTCTTACATACAACACTCCTGTTAATACACCCCAGAATGATATTAACCTTTCTTGCAACTGCATCACACTATTGGCTCATATTTAGTTTGTGAGCCTCTATAACCCTCAAATCTTTTTCAGCAGTTGTGACTCAATTAGGGTGAATTGCAAAGAATGGGGCAGACAATCCCCAAAGCTGGTGGATTTTCCAATACTTAGCTTTACCAAGCGAGCCCAAATTAGCTTCCGTTCTATCTCACTGGTTACTCAGAAGTCCAAAATACAGTTCCCTTAAAGTAACCCAGCCTCAGGCCTTCACCTAGTTTCCCAAGTCAGATATCATGAAGATTAATGAAAATCTTATTTCATCATATAAAAGAAAAGGTTCTATCAATCCCAAAGGATCGGACACCTCCCAGGATAATGAATATTCCAGATCTTACCCAAATACATGCTTATAGCCAATTCTTATTATCTAAACTAAAATTTATTAAAAAAAGAAAGAGAGGGTATGGTTAAAAGATCAATATACATACAGACATGAGTTCAATTCTTGAGGTTCAGATTCATAGCAGAGATGGTGAGCTTTGTAGTTGCAAAGAGTTCTTTTAGAATTTAGTCCATAGGCAGGGCCGGCTCCAGGCACCAGCTTGCCAAGCAGGTGCTTGGGGCGGCCGCTTGGGAGAGGGGCGGCACCTCCAGCTACGGCGGCAATTCGGTGGACGGTCCCTCACTTCCGCTGGGAGCGAAGGACCTTCCGCCGAATTGCCGTCGCAAATCGCAATCGCGGCTTTTTTTTTTTTTTTTTGGCTGCTTGGGGCGGCCAGAACCCTGGAGCCGGTCCTGTCCATAGGTTATAATCCAATGTCCAATATCATATTCAGGGTGTACTAGCTTAACTGGGATCTCAGTCTTGTGACTCAAACTTTCCCTGATGAATCTTAAGCAGATCTGAGATTAAAAGGATTGGGACCCAAACATCTTTTATACAATTCAGGCCTTCTTTGACAGGTTGGAGTTGCTTGGGGAACAATAGGCCCTCATTTCCTAAGCATCGTTATTAATTATTCATACAGATTAACATAAAGCAATTGCCTATCTTTCCACCATTTGCAGATGATTGGCTATACATTTCAAAGAGAGATTAATACAGCGATATCCTATGTTTACAGTTCATTTAAATGCTAGGATGTTCTTTTGATCTCCGAATTAACAGAATACAGCATAGACAGGGACTGTTGATTACATTGTTGACCACTACCAATATATATGTAAATACACAAAAACACAAATATTATCTCCCCATATGTCCTTAAGGGTTGAATTTGAGTCATTCATCCTGCAGGACTCTTAACCCTTTCTGGTCATGTGTCACAGCAGTACTACTGCCTAGCCAGTTATTCCCCATTTTGTAGCTCTGCATTTGATTTTTCCTTCCTAAGTGTACTATTTTGCACTTGTCTTTATTGAATTTCATCCTGTTGATTTTGGACCAATTCTCTAATATGTCAAGGTTGTTTTGAATTCTAATCCTGCCTTCCAAATTGCTTGCAACCCCTCCCAGCTTGGTATCATCCATTATTTTTATAAGCATATTTTCCATCCCATTAT
>NW_020664447.1:28117838-28170603 GCF_002925995.2 Terrapene triunguis
TAATTTGTCTTTGTATCTTTCCAGATATCAAAGTTAGACTGACTGGTCTATAATTCCCCAAGTCCTCTGTGTCCCCCCTTTTAATGATAGGTACTATGTTTGCCCTTCTCCAGTCCTCTGGGATTTCACCTGTCCTCCATGAGTTCTTGAAGATAATTGCTAATGGTTCTGAGATTGCTTTAGCTAGTTTCTTAAGTACCCTAGGATGAATTTCATCAGGCCCTGCCAACTTGAATACATCTAAATTATCTAAATATTCTTTAACCTATGTTGGCTTGTGTTTCTTCCCCCTTGTTGTTAATATTAATTGTGTTAAGTATCGGGTCACCATTAACCTTTTTAGTGAAGACTGAAGCAAAATAGACATTAATCACCTCAATATTCTTGATGTTATCCATTATTAGCTCTCCTTCTTTACTAACTAGTGGACCTGCACTTTCCTTTGCCTTTCTCTTGTTCCTAATGTACTTATAGAACCTCTTCTCATCACGTTTTATGTCCCTTGCTAGGGTGTAACTCATTTGGTGCCTTACCGTTTCCGATTTTGTCCCTACATGCTTGTGCTATTGTTCTGTAGTCTTCTTAGCAATTCATATATGTTTCCAATTTTTGTAGGATTCCTTTTTGATTTTCAGATAATTAAAGAGGTCCTGATGGAGCCATATTGGTCTCTTACTCTTATTCCTATCCTTTCTTCACATCAGGATAGTTTGCTGTGGTGCCTTTAATTTTGTCTCTGAGAAACTGCCAGCTTTCCTGAATTCCTTTATTCCTTAGATGTTCTTTCCATGGGACCTTACCTACCAGTTCTCTGAATTTGTTAAAGTCTGCTTTTTTGAATGCCATTGTCCCTATTCTGTTGCTTTCACTCCTTCCTCACTCTAATGCCAATTAGTTCACACACTGGTAGATTCACCCCTGTAGTGACTCCGGCCCCAGTACAGGAATAGATGGTCCATTAGATGGTCTAATTGTTAGATGGTTGGTCCAGTGATTAGGGTGCTTGCCGGGGAATCAGGTGACCCAGGTTCAATTCCTTCTTCTTCTATGTGTCACCTTAGGAAAGTCACTTAGTCTCTCAGTGTCTCATCTATAATATGAGGATAGTAGGGCTTCCCTACCTCACAGGGGTGGTATGAGTAGAAGTATACTAATGCTTGTGAGGTGCTCAGACACTACTATAATAGTTACCTTAGCTAAATAGAGGAACTGAAGAGAGGCTGTTTGGCCTCCCTATTCAAAGGTAGCCCAGGGATGCTGCCAACCCTGAGGGCTTGCACCACCACTTCAGAGACCCCTGTGGAGTTTTGTGGAAGTCCAGAGTAGTCTGGATGTAAGACCCTGCCTGCCTACTCCCCACCCTAGAATGCTCCTGCAAAGGCAGGGCAGAGCTGTCGAAACTGGCTGTGCTCAAGGCATAGAGGTCCCCTGTGCCTGCAATGTTCTGTGGGCATAAAAAGGCCATAGTGTAATGATGAACTGGGACTTCCAGAAATATTCATCCCTGAGGCCTGTATTGGTCTGGAAGCACTTCCTTATTTATTATAGGACATTCCATGACTTGATTGGCCAAAGCAAAAATTAATTAGACATGGAACAGTTGTTTTGCTTGAAAGTAAGATGACTCTGGCAGTAATAGATTGCTTGGCTATTACTTGACCTATAGCTGGCATCTCATTCTCTCACTTGTCTTTAAAATAGTTTTCGGTCTTTGGAGTTGTGTGCCATGAAACAATGGGTTTTTCAGTTCTATGTATTTCTTTAGGGCTTATTGTCTAATCACCAGCTGAGAATCTGGCCTATTGTGTGAGATGTTGTCTATACTTAAGCTTTCAATTTACCATCTGTGCACATTTGTACTCTGCAGATCTACTCCTCTTCTGCAGACTCCAAATCCAGTTCTCAGACTTGCTGTTGTACACACAGTTCTCGTCAGCAGACTCTGATACAGTATCCAGCTCTCAAAAATATACCGACTTCTCAGAAAACTAAGTGATACATACTTAATCCTTTTCTACATACTCACTGACTCATATCCAAGTCACACTGATGCATAATCAGTTATTCATGTAATCACTGATGCATGCATACTTCCCCAGCACCCTTGCTAGCATATATCCTGTTCTCAAAGCCACTGACACAAATTCACTCAGTCATTGGAGCTGCTGGCACATACCCAACCCATTTGGACTGAAAGTTGTAATGGCTTTTTATTTTAAGACCATTTTCTTTCAGAAGCATCTTCTGTACTAGCGCTTAGGGAGTTCAAGTTTCTGCCTTTGAAATAGGACAATTTCTGTAAAAGTCAGAAACGTCACATTTTCAGTACCCTTGGGCTCAGGTCCACAACTGGTGTAAAAACAGAGCATACTGTGTTTAAGGGCAAGGTCGGTAGGTCTTGGTCTCTCTCTCTCTCACCCCCCCCCCCCCCCACACACTATATTATATTTAAAGGCACGGTGGGTCTCAATCTCTCCTCTCACACACACACAGACTGAACAGCTCTGATTTACGGGATTTATAGCCCCTAAGGAGCAGGTGACTGATCATATGACTACGTTAAGAATATGGCCCACTGGGAAAAGAGGCAGGAAATAAAAGGTAGGTCTTGTTGCTCAGTTTAAGAGAAGATGAGTGATTGCTGTAGGGGAACTTCTAGGGTTGCCAACCCTCCAGGATTGTCCTGGAGTCTCCAGAAATTAAAGATTAATCTTTAATTAAAGTTTATGTCATGTAATGAAATCTCCAGGAATATGTCCAACCTAAATTGGCAATGCTAGGAACTGCTGAGGGTGTTAGGTCTCTTCAGGCAAGGGCCTGAGAAATAAGCATGAGTGAGCCTATGGCTAGAAGCTAATGAGAAGGCCATGGACTTCCTGGATTTATTGAGGACCCCTGCAATAAAGACAGATGAAGGAACTATTCAGAGATTCTAGTGGGAGGGCTGCAGAGAATTCTTGCAGCAGAGGGACTATAGTTAATCTTGATACTAGTGAACAAGAAATCCTCACAGACCCTGATGAGGGCTATAGGAGCTGGAGAACAAGGTGTCTATGGGAGAGGTGTGTATGGGAGTGGGTTTCTGGTGCAAGGATGGGAATTTAATTTATATATTAATAACCCCCACCCTAGAACCACACCCTTTCGTTTCAGAACGCTGGTTGTGTGGTGTGTGACACCCCAATGCACGGGAGGGATTTGAGACATGGCTGAGTACCTGACAAAGGACAGGATAAGATGATCCTGTAACAACTGGCATAGCTCTATCCAGGTCAACAGCTCTGTGCCCACTTACACCAACTGAAGGTGTAGCCCAATTACTCCAAAGTACCTGGGCCAGTTTTCCTCAAACTTCTCCAATCAATTCTGGACAGAACCTAAGCAAGGGAATCATTGGTCCAAAAGGAGGAGGGAGTTTGGATAAGGTTACAAGGGCCATAAATACAATTGAGAAGGGAAAAGATCATGGCTTCATAACAAGGATTTCAAAGGCATCTCCGTGGCTAGCCATTATCATCTGTCTCCCTCTTCTGGTACAGCTCAGAAATTGTACCTATTTTGGTTTAGGTCAGGGGTAATCCATTAATTTTTGTCAAAGTTCAAATTTCTTGATCAAGGCATAGTCAAGGTCCAGACTCCAGAGTAAATAATGCAATAATAATAATAATAATAATAATAAGTAAATAAAATATTTTGTGGTCCGTTCAAAAGCATCTGGCAGTCCGGATTTGGCCCATGCTCTGCCTATTGTCTACCCCTGGTGTAGATCACTCAATTTGACAATTTTTTTTCAGGTTTTGTGGATCAGGTTCAATGCTGGTTTCAGGAAATCCCAGCAAGAAGGCAGGGTTTGATTTGGACATCCTCTGCATTGTCTTAGCTTCATCAGAAGACTTTCCTCTTTCCACCACAGGAGTCATACCATCATAGAATAGTAGGACTGGAAGGGACCATGAGAGGTCATCTAGTCCAGTCCCCTGCACTCATGGCAGGATTATGTAATAACTAGACCATCCCTGAGGAGGTATTTGTATAACCTGTTTTTAAAAACCTGCAATGATAGAGATTCCATGACCTTCCTACGCAATTTATTCCAGTGATTAACCACCCTGACAGTTAGGAAGCTTTTCCTAATGTCCAACTTAAGCTTCCCTTGCTGCAATTTATGTCCCTAGCTTCTTGTCCGATCCTCAGAGATTAACAAGAATAATTTTTCTCCCTCCTCCTTGTAACAATCTTTTCTATACTGGAAAACTGTTATCATGTCCCCTCTCAGTCTTCTCTTCTCAGACTAAACAAACCCAATTTTTTCAATCTTCCCTCAGATGACATGTTTCTTAGACCTTTAATCATTTTTGTTGCTTTCCTCTGGACTTTCTTCAATCTGTCCACATCTTTCCTGAAATGTGGCACCCAGAACTGGACACGATATTCCAGTTGAGGCCTTATCAGTGCGGAGTAGAGCAGAATAATTACTTCTCGTGACTTACTTACAACACTCCCGCTAATACATCCCAGAATGATGTTTGCTTTTTTTGCAACAGTGTTACACTGTTGACTCATATTTAGCTTCTTGACTCATATCCACTATGACCCCCAGATCCCTTTCCACAGAACTCCTTCCTAGGCAGTCATTTCCCATTTTGTATGTGTGCAACTGATTGTTCCTTCCTAAGTGGAGTACTTGGTGTTTGTCCTAAAGAATTATATCCTATTTACTTCAGACCATTTCTCCAGTTTGTCCAGATCATTTTGAATTTAATCCCATCCTCCAAAGCACTTGCTATAATTGTTATGATTTGTTCTGTGTTAGCACCAGCAGGCCAGAGCCCCACTGTACAGACTGCCCTGAAGAGCTTACAGACTATCGATAGTGGATACAAGAGACAAAGAGGGGGAACACAAGGAAACAATGAGATGATACTGGTCAGCATGATAAGCAGCCCTCACAGCACTCCAGCTACGTAATTGCTGTCACAGTTTTTTGTAATCATCATGAAAGATAAGAGCTTTAAGGAGAGATTTGAAGGGGCACAATGGTATTTGCTGATATTTACAGGGAGCTCCTTCTCCCATGCAACAAGGGCCAGTGTGAAAGAAAGCTGTGGGAAGGTGTTTGTTGGAAAGTTATACCCTATGCAATCAGGACTGGTGCCATTTGTGGGAAGAAGGCGGGGTGCACATCGCAGTATCATATAAGAGATGATAGCTAGAGTGGGGATAGGTTAAGGGCCGTAAATGTGAAGACAAGGAGCTTGTGTTAGTTGTGTGGTGAATAAAAGGGGGCCAGTGGAGGGACACAAAGAGATAGGTGATGTGGTGAAAGCATCAAGCCAGGAAAATGAACTGTGCAGTGGCAGTTTGAATGGATATAAGTGGAGCCAGGTGGGAACTGCCAAGGCCAGAGAGGAGGCAGTAGAGAGATGTGAGATGACGCGGGCCTGGATGAGCCATGTAGCTGTGTGAATGGAAAGGAAAGGCCACATGCTAAAGGTGTTACGCACCAAGAAGCAGGCAAGATTTGGGCGCACTGTCCAGGTGACAGGCCTGAGTGACAGGCAGGATGATGGCGTTGTCCACGAGAAAGAAGGGAGAAACAAAAGCTTGGGGGGAAAGAATAAGAGCTCTGCTTTGGCCTTGTTGAGGTGAAGGCTGTGTTTGTATAGCTATGTCAGTCAGAGGTGTGAAGAGGAGTGATCCCTGACTGACACACCTGTGCTAGCAGAAGCCCCTAGTGTTGATGCAGTTATACCCGCAAAACTGCTCTTTCACGAGTATAGCTTGTTTTACTTGGGGGGGTGTTTTTACTATACCAATACAGAGTGGAGCTTTGCTGGCATAGCTGCATCCACACTAGAAGCCCCTTGCTGGTAAAGTAGATCAGTATTCTTATACTGGTAAAGAACTCCTAGCCCTGATCTACACCATAGAGTTAGGTCAATGCAAGACAGCCTACATCGACCAAACTCTTTAAGCATCTACACTAAAATGTTGCTCCTGCCAATGTAACTCACCTGCTACGCCGATTTAATAACTCCACCACCACAAGAGGCATAGAACTTAGGTCGATGAAGTTAGGTTGACGCAGTGTCACTTACATCGACTGCGTCACTTACATCGACTGTTGCTGGTTTTCAGAAGCCGTCCCACAATGCCCGACACTGACAGTTCAATTGGTGCCAGTGCTCCTGGTGAGGAAGCGCAGCGCTGACACAGCAGAGTAGACATGCAAAAGTGATTTATTTACTGCAGTGACTGTATGTCGATGTAACTTAGGCCATGTCTACACTAGAGACCTTACAGTGGCACAGTTGTAGTGATGCAGCTGCACTGCTGTAAGATTTCTCATGCAGCCGCTCTATGCTGACGGGAGAGACCTCTCTCGTTGACATAATTAAACCACCCACACAATGAGCAGCGGCAGCTATGTCGGCGGGAGAGCATCTACTGCCGACATAGCGCTGTCCACACTGGCGATTCTGTCGGTGTAACTTATGTCGTTCAGAGGGGTGGTTTTTTTCATACCCCTGAGTGACATAAGTTATACTAACAAAAGTGCTATTGTAGACATAGCTTTAGGTTGACATAAGTTTGTAGTGTAGACATGGCCTAAGTTGACAGCTGGACATTCATGAGGAGATTTCAGAGAGACAGATCAAAATTTTAGTTGTGACAGAAGGAGAGAAGCCAGAGACTTGTTGTCTATGTCTCTCTCTTTCCTTCTCTAGCTCCTGTGCACTTGTACAGCCAGCAGTTCTGCTTTCTTCCTTTCTTTCTTTCTTTCTTTCTTTCTTTCTAAATTGTGATTGTATTTACATAGAGGTTCAAGACAAGTGTGTACAACCTGTTACAGGAGGGAAGGGTTAAGTGTTAGTGGTTAAACATGAATCACTGGGGAAAACAAAAAGAACAGGAGTACTTGTGGCACCTTAGAGACTAACAAATTTATTTGAGCATAAGCTTTCGTGTGGGTTTTAGCCCACGAAAGCTTATGCTCAAATAAATTTGTTAGTCTCTAAGGTGCCACAAGTACTCCTGTTCTTTTTGCGGATACAGACTAACATGGCTGCTACTCTGAAACCTGGGGAAAACAAGTTTACTATAGATCCCTATACAAAAATTGCATGCTAGTGACTCTGTGAAATGTCCAAAACTTAGGTAGACTCTTAGCCCTCATTATACACACATTTTGTACCAGTTTCACTACTTCTATTAGGGTATGTCTACACTACGGGATTAATCCGAATTTACAGAATTCGAATTTTGGAAACAGATTGTATAAAGTTGAATGTATGCGGCCACACTAAGCACATTAATTCGGCGGTGTGCATCCATGTACCGGGGCTAGCGTCGATTTCCGGAGCATTGCACTGTGGGTAGTTATCCCATAGCTATCCCATAGTTCCCGCAGTCTCCCCTGCCCATTGGAATTCTGGGTTGAGATCCCAGTGCCTGATGGGGCAAAAAACATTGTCGTAGGTGGTTCTGGGTACAGCCTCACCCCTCCCTCCATGAAAGCAACGGCAGACAACCGTTTCGCGCCTTTTTTCCTGGGTGAACACAGCAGACGCCATACCATGGCAAGCATGGAGCCCGCTCAGCTCAAGACAGCAGTCATGAACATTGTAAACACCTCGTGCATTATCGTGCAGTTTATGCTGAACCAGGACCAGAAAAACGAGGCAAGGAGGAGGCGGCAACGGCAGCGCGGCGATGAGAGTGATGAGGACATGGACATGGACACAGAATTCTCTCAAACCGCGGGTCCCGGCGCTTTGGAGATCATGTTGTTGATGGGGCAGGTTCTATCCGTGGAACGCCGATTCTGGGCCCAGAAAACAAGCACAGACTGGTGAGACCGCATAGTGTTGCAGGTGTGGGACGATTCCCAGTGGCTGCGAAACTTTCGCATGCGTAAGGGCACTTTCATGGAACTTTGTGACTTGCTTTCCCCTGCCCTGAAGCGCCAGAATACCAAGATGAGAGCAGCCCTCACAGTTGAGAAGCGAGTGGTGATAGCCCTGTGGAAGCTTGCAACGCCAGACAGCTACCGGTCAGTCGGGAATCAATTTGGAGTGGGCAAATCTACTGTGGGGGCTGCTGTCATGCAAGTAGCTAAAGCAATCATTGAGCTGCTGCTACAAAAGGTAGTGACTCTGGGAAATGTGCAGGCCATAGTGGATGGCTTTGCTGCAATGGGATTCCTTAACTGTGGTGGGGCGATAGATGGAATCCATATCCCTATCTTGGCACCGGAGCACCAGGGTACCCAGTACATAAACCGCAAGGGTTACTTTTCAATGGTGCTGCAAGCACTGGTGGATCACAGGGGACGTTTCACCAACATCAACGTGGGCTGGCCGGGAAGGGTTCATGATGCTCGCGTCTTCAGGAACACTACTCTGTTTAAACGGCTGCAGCAAGGGACTTACTTCCCGGACCTGAAAATAACCTTTGGGGATGTTGAAATGCCTATAGTTATCATTGGGGGCCCAGTCTACCCCTTAATGCCATGGCTCATGAAGCCATACATAGGCAGCCTGGACAGGAGTCAGGACCTGTTCAACCACAGGCTGAGCAAGTGCAGAATGGTGGTGGAATGTGCATTTGGCCGTTTAAAAGGTCGCTGGCGCACTTTACTGACTTGCTCAGACCTCAGCCAAACCAATATCTCCATTGTTATTGCTGCTTGCTGTGTGCTCCACAATCTCTGTGAGAGTAAGGGGGAGATGTTTATGGCGGGGTGGGAGGCTGAGGCAAATCGCCTGGCTGCTGATTACGCGCAGCCAGACACCAGGGCGATTAGAAGAGCACACCAGGAAGCGCGGCGCATCAGAGAAGCTTTGAAAACCAGTTTCATGACTGGCCAGGCTACCGTGTGAAAGTTCTGTTTGTTTCTCCTTGATGAAAACCCGCCCCCTTTATTGACTCATTCTCTGTAGGCAACCCACCCTCCCCCTTCGATCACAGCTTGCTTGCAAAGGAAATAAAGTCACTATCATTTAAAAATCATGTATTCTTTATTAATTGATTATAAAAAGAGGGAGAGAACTGACAAGATAGCCCGGGTGGGGTTTGGGAGGAGGATTGGAGGGAAGGAAAAGGCCACTAAAAAAAGG
This sequence comes from Terrapene triunguis, assembly GCF_002925995.2. Taxonomy (NCBI): domain Eukaryota; kingdom Metazoa; phylum Chordata; order Testudines; family Emydidae; genus Terrapene; species Terrapene triunguis. The sequence goes on from NW_020664447.1 coordinate 28,126,958, forward strand.
TTAAAATAATGACAGCCTTTTGCTTGGGCTGTCCACTGGGGTGGAATGGGAGGGTGCACGGAACCCCCCCACCCCGCATTCTTACACGTCTGGGTGAGGAGGCTATGGAACATGGTGAGGGGGGAGGGGGGTTATACAGGGGCTGTAGCGCCAGTCTGTGATCCTGCTGCCATTACTGAAGCTCCACCAGACGCCGGAGCATGTCTGTTTGCTCACGCAGCAGCCCCAGCATTGCATCCTGCCTCCTCTGATCTTCCTGCTGCCACCTCTCATCTCGAGCATCTCTCCTCTCCTCACTTCGGTCCCTTCTGTCGTCACGTTGGTCCCTAATGTCCTCAGGTTGGTCCCTCCTGTCCTCGCGTTCACTGGCATCTTTCCTATACTTTGAAACCGTGTCCTTCCACTCATTCAGATGAGCTCTTTCATTGCGGGTAGATTCCATGATTTCCGCGAACATCTCGTCTCGCGTCCTCTTTTTCCGACGCCTTATCTGAGATAGCCTTCAGGACGGAGGAGGGAGGCTTGAAAAATTTGCAGCTGCTGGAGGAAGGGAAAAAAGGAGAGAATTTTTTAAAAAGATACATTTTACAGAACAATGCTTATACTCTTTCACGGTGAACAATACTATTCACATTACATAGCACATGTGATTTCTGTGCAAGGTCGCATTTTGCCTCTTAATATTGAGTGCCTGTGGCTTTGCTGCTAGAGATCACAGACGCAGGTCCGGGCAACGGAATTCGGCTTGCATGCAGCCATGGTAAGCCATTGTCTTTCGGCTTCTGCGTCCTCCTTTCCCACATATAAAGCAAAGCCTGTTGAGTGCTGCGGTTTTCCTGTTAACCTTCAGCAGCAGAAAACAAACTACCCCACCCCATCCAATTCTCTGGGATGATTGCTTTATCCCTCCCCCCACCGCGTGGCTGGTATCAGGGAAGATCCCTGCTAGCCACACGTGAAAAGCTTAGTGCCAATCCCTCCCTCCCCCCCGCGTGCTTGGCTTACTACAGGGAAGGATTTCTTTTCAGCCACAGGCAAACAGCCCAGTAGGAAGGGCCACCTCTGTCCCCTTAATTAAATTCCCATATTTCAACCAGGTTACCATGAGCGATATCACTCTCCTGAGGATTACACAGCGAGATAAAGAATGGATGTTGCTTGAATGCCAGCAAACACCAGGACCATACGCTGCCAGGCTTTGTCATGCAATGATACCAGATTACTTGCTACTAGTATGGCGTGGTCAAGTGTCCTACCATGGAGGATGGAATAAGGCTGCACTGCCCAGAAACCTTCTGCTTTTGGAGTACCTCCAGGAGAGCTTCATGGAGATGTCCCTGGAGGATTTCCGCTCCATCCCCAGACACGTTAACAGACTTTTCCAGTAGCTGTACTGGCCGCGAATGCATCCCAAGTCCTCAGGGCAAATTAATCATTAAAAAATGTTTGCTTTTAAACCATGTTTTATATTTTAAAAGGTAAACTCACCTGAGGTCCCTTCCATGGGGTCGTGGTCTTGGGTACTGGGTTGGGAGGCTTGGGAGAGTACTTCAGTCAGGCTGAGAAAAAGATCCTGGCTGTTGGGGAGAACGGAGTGCTGTGTGCTCTCCGCAAGCTCGTCCTCCTCCTCCTCTTCCCCGTCCGCAGAATCCTCAGGTGTGGCTGATGAGATTACCCCCGCCTCGGAATCCACGGTCAGAGGTGGGGTAGTGGTGGCGGCCCCCCTTAGAATTGCATGCAGCTCAGCGTAGAAGCGGCATGTCTGCAGCTCTGACCCGGGCCGACCGTTTGCCTCCTTTGTTTTCTGATAGGCTTGCCTGAGCTCCTTGACTTTCACGCGGCACTGCTCTGAGTCCCTATTGTGGCCTCTCTCCATCATGCCCTTGGAGATTTTTTCAAAAGTTTTGGCATTTCGTCTTTTCGAACGAAGTTCTGCTAGCACTGAATCCTCTCCCCATATAGCGATCAGATCCAGTACCTCCCGTACGGTCCATGATGGTGCTCTTTTTTGATTATCGGCCTGCATGGTTACCTGTGCTGATGAGCTCTCTGTGGTCACCTGTGCTCTCCTGTGCTGGGCAAACAGGAAATGAAATTCAAATGTTCACGGGGCTTTTCCTGTCTACCTGGCCAGTGCATCCGAGTTCAGATTGCTGTCCAGAGCGGTCACAATGGTGCACTGTGGGATAGCTCCCGGAGGCCAATACCATCGAATTGCGGCCACACTCACCCTAATTCGAAATGACAATATCGATTTCGGTGCTACTCCGCTCATCGGGGAGGAGTACAGAAATTGATTTTAAGAGCCCTTTATTTCGAAATAAATGGCTTCGTTGTGTGGACGGGTGCAGGGTTAATTTGATTTAACGCTGCTAAATTGGAATTAAACTCATAGTGTAGACCAGACCTTAGGGATGTGAATTTTTACTGACATAGTTATACCAATACAATCTCTAATATGGATGCAGTAATACCAGTATATTAGGCCTGGTCTACACTAGGAAATTAGGTCAGTATAACTACGTAGCTCGGGGGTGTGAAAAATCCACCTAACCCCCGGTGTAGACAGAGCTAGGATGAAGGGAGAATTCTTCTGTTGACCTAGCTACCAACTCTCAGGGAGGTGGATTACCTACAAAGATGGGAGAACCCCTTCTCTTACTGTAGTAGTGTATTCACTGAAGCATTACAGCAGTGGTGCAGCTGTGCTGCTATAGTGTTTTAAGTGTAGACAAGCCCTTACACTGGTAAGCTTATACCCCTGCCCATACAGAAATAAGCCATACACATATAAGCACTTTTGTTCTTATGTTTAACTGGGCCGGGGCCGGGGGTGCTTGGCCGGAACCGGGGCCAGCGCCCCGGGGCCCGAGCCGAGCCGGGCCGGAGCTGCTTGGGCCGGCGGTGCTCGGCCGATGCCGGGGCCGGAGCCATGGGGCTGGGCCAGCGCGCTCGGCTGGAACCGGGGCCGGCGCCCCGGGGTCTGAGCCGAGCCGGAGCCAGAGCCACCAGGGCCGGGGCCGGGGGTGCTCGGCCGGGGCCGGAGGGAGCCGCTTGGCCAGGGCCGTACTGGGCCGCGCCTCCCCAGATCCCTCCGCGCGCCCCCCCGCCCCAGTTTACCTGCTGTTGCCTGCCCCTGCTTGTTTTCAGACTTCCCGCGAACATCTGATTCGCGTGTAGCAGGGGAGGAGGAGGAGGGGGAAGTGAGCTGGGGGCGGGGTGGACAGCTGCGGGGCCCTCTTAGGCGTGGGGCCAATTCAGCGGAATCGGCTGAATCGGCCTAAAGCCGGCCCTGAATACCAGTATACTATACTTGCAAAGCACTCATAACCTATGTGTACACAGCAATTATGAGGTGTGATTGCAGCTCCTATAGAGAGTCTCATAGACTCGTAGACTTTAAGGTCAGAAGGGACCATTATGATCATCTAGTCTGACCTCCTGCCCAACGCAGGCCACAGAATCTTACCCACCCACTCCTGTAACAAACCCCTAACCTATGTCTGAGTTATTGAAGTCCTCAAATCGTGGTTTAAAGACCTCCAGGTGCAGAGAATCCACCAGCAAGTGGCCCGTGCCCCATGCTGCAGAGGAAGGCGAAAAATCTCCAGGGCCTCTGCCAATCTGCCCTAGAGGAAAATTCCTTCCCGACCCCAAATGTGGCGATCAGTTAAACCCTGAGCATGTGGGCAAGACTCACCAGCCAGCACCCAGGAAAGAATTCTCTGTAGTAACTCAGATCGCACCCTATCTAACATCCCATCACAGACCATTGGCCATATTTACCTGCTAATAGTCAAAGATCAATTAATTGCCAAAATTAGGCTATCCCATCATACCATCCCCTCCATAAACTTATCAAGCTTAGTCTTGAAGCCAAATATGTCTTTTGCCCCCACTACTCCCCTTGGAAGGCTGTTCCAGAACTTCACTCCTCTAATGGTTAGAAACCTTCGTCTAATTTCAAGTCTAAGGGTATGTCTACACTACGAGAGTAGTTCGATTTTACTTAAATCGAATTTGTGGAACCGATATTACAAAGTCGAACGTGTGTATCCACACTAAGGACAGTAATTCGACTTTCTGAGTCCACACTAACGGGGCAAGCGTCGACATTGGAAGCGGTGCAGTGTGGGCAGCTATCCCACAGTTCCCGCAGTCCCTGCTGCCCATTGGAATTCTGGGTCGAGCCCCCAATGCCTGCTGGGGAAAAAAATGTGTCGAGGGTGGTTTTGGGTAACTCGTCATTCAACCGTCACTACCGCCCTCCCTCCCTGAAAGCGCCGGCGGGCAATCAGTTCGCGCACTTTTCTGGTGAGTGACAGCGCGGACGCCACAGCACTGTGAGCATGGAGCCTGCTGCGATCATCGCTGCAGTTATGGCCGTTGTCAACACCTCGCACCTTATCGTCCACCTTTTTCAGAGTCAGATGCTGAGAAATCGGGCGAGGAGGCTACGGCAGCACGGTGAGGACATTAAGTCTGAGAGGGGCACAGACCTCTCACAAAGCACGGGACCCCGCGCCGTGAACATCATGGTGGCAATGGGTCATGTTGATGGTGTGGAACGGCGATTCTGGGCCCGGGAAACAAGCACGGACTGGTGGGACCACATAGTGCTGCAGGTCTGGGATGAATCACAGTGGCTGCGAAACTTTCGCATGCGGAAGGGCACTTTCCTGGAACTTTGTGAGTTGCTGTCCCCTGCCCTGAAGCGCAAGGACACCCGGATGCGAGCAGCCCTGACTGTCCAGAAGCGAGTGGCCATAGCCCTCTGGAAGCTTGCAACACCAGACAGCTACCGGTCAGTCGCAAACCACTTTGGAGTGGGCAAATCTACCGTGGGGGTTGCTGTGATGCAAGTAGCCAACGCAATCGTTGAGCTACTGCTGTCAAAGGTAGTGACCCTGGGAAACGTGCAGGTCATCATAGATGGCTTTGCCGCGATGGGATTCCCAAACTGCGGTGGGGCTATAGATGGAACTCACATCCCTATCCTGGGACCGGACCACCAGGCCAGCCAGTACATTAACAGAAAGGGCTACTTTTCAATGATGCTGCAAGCACTGGTGGACCATAGGGGACGTTTTACCAACATCAATGTCGGATGGCCGGGCAAGGTTCATGACGCTCGTGTTTTCAGGAACTCTGGTCTGTTTAGACGGCTGCAGGAAGGTATTTACTTCCCGGACCACAAAATAACTGTTGGGGATGTGGAGATGCCTACAGTGATCCTCAGGGACCTAGCCTACTCGCTAATGCCCTGGCTCATGAAGCCCTATACAGGCGCCCTGGACAGTGAAAAAGAACTCTTCAACTACCGTCTGAGCAAGTGCAGAATGGTGGTGGAGTGTGCTTTTGGATGTCTCAAGGGGAGATGGAGAAGCTTACTGACTCGCTCTGATCTCAGCGAAACCAATATCCCCATTGTTATTGCAGCTTGCTGTGTGCTCCACAATCTCTGTGAGAGCAAGGGGGAGACCTTTATGGCGGGGTGGGATGTTGAGGCAAATAGCCTGGCTGCTGATTACACCCAGCCAGACAGCCGTGCAATTAGAAGAGCCCAGCGGGACGCGCTGGGCATCCGGGAGGCTTTGAAAGCTAGGTTCCTCAGTGAGCAGGGTAACCTGTGACTATTAAGTTTGTTTAAAGAGAAGCTAAACCTGCCCCTGTTTCTTTACCCAGTTAATGTTGACTATCCTCTCCAGTTACATACCCCGTTCCCCCCGTTCCCCCCTTCCAACACACGTTTAAAAATAAAATAAATGGAACTTTGTTAATTAAGACCGTTTTCTTTATTATGGATTTCGCAGTAAAGTGTTGAAACTGGGACGCAGACTGTGGTGGGGAGCGGGCGTAGTGATGGAAAGAACGCTTCTAAACTCAAGGAATGACAGGCTCCTGCTCCTAGAGCGGTCCGCAGTAGTGGACTGGTTGTTTCAACGGAGCCTGCCACCCCTCCTTTTCGGGACTCTGTGTGTGGGGGCTATGTGACTTTGTGGCGGGGGTGGACGGTTACAGATCCCCTTCTGCGTGGCTCTGTGATCCAGGCTAAGGACCGCTGCATAAGATCTGTAACCACCCTCCCCCGCCACAAAGTCGCATAGCCCCCCACACACAGAACATGAAAACCACCTCTCAGACTGACCAGGGTGCCTAGTGACTGCAATGAGTGTGTAACCTTCTGCTGAACCTGCCCCCGTGTCTGTACCCTGGTAAAGGTGACTGTCCTCTCCAATTACCAACCCCCTTCCCCTCCTTCAAACACACTCTCCTCTAAAAGAACATGACGGAAACAGTAATTAACAGAAACGTACTTTTTATTAGCAACTACACAGTTAGGGGATGAAACTGGGACGGGGCTTTGGGTGAGGCAGGAAGGAAAGGACTTATCAAATTTTGGGGAATGAAAGCCTTCTGGTACTTGAGCAGTCTGCAGGGGTGGAGTGACAGTTTTCACGGCCCCTGCCGCCCCTCCTTCTTGGGACTTTGGGTGAGGGGGGTATGGGACTTTGTGGCGGGGGAGGGCGGTTAGAGATAGACTGCAGCGGGGCTCTGTCCTCCTGCCTCCGCTCCTGCAGAACATCCACAAGGCGCCGGAGCGTGTCCGTTTGCTCCCTCATTAGTCCAAGCAGCGTTTGAGTCGCCTGCTGGTCTTCCTGCCGCCACCTGTCCTCCCGTTCGCTGTGTGCTCGCTGGTATTGCGACATGTTCTCCCTCCACTGGGTCTGTTGTGCCGCCTTGGCTCGGGAGCAGCCCATAAGTTCTGAGAACATGTCGTCCCGTGTGCTTTTCTTTCTCCGCCTAATCTGCGCCAGCCTCTGGGAGGGGGATGCCGGGGTAGGTCGGGAGACAGTCGCAGCTGTGGGATGGGAAAAAGGGAGTGAATTCCTCAGAAAGATACATTTTTGTGAACAATGAACATAGTCTTTCTCTGTGAACAAGACCATGCACAGCACCTATCACATGCGCACTCAGGACAAGGTCGAATTTTCGGCCTTCGCATTCAGTGCCTGGGGTCTTGCAGTGGAGATCAGGCAAGCGGGGCAGGACAGCGGAATTCGGGTAGCAGGCTGACATGGTAAGCCGTAGACTTTTGGCTGCTTAAAACTTAATTTATTGCAGTGCCCTCCTTTCACGTTCAAAGCAATGCTCCTAGCGTTGGCCAGTTCCTGCTGCCGGCAATCCGGCAAGCATGAACTCTGCCCCATCCCACCCTCTTGTGGCTGTCCCCAGGAAAGATCCCTGTATGCTGCCCCTCTCCCGCCTCCACCGCGTGGCTGTAAACTGCCGGTTACAGTTATGTAAAGGAACAGGCAAGCAGTCCTAATACTAACAGTCCCCTAATTCAAAGCAGGTCACCATGAGCGACATCACTCTGATGAGGATTTCTGACACAGAGAAAGACCGCATACTGCGTGAAAGCCAGCAAAAAACAGGGCCGTATGCCGCCATGCTCTGCGAGGCAATGATCCCAGAGTACTTGATGATAGCCTGGCGCGGAAAAGTTTCCTACCATGGAGGATGCAATAAGGCCGCTCTCCCCAGGAACCTCATGCAAAGGCTTTCCAATTTCCTCCAGGAGAGCTTCGTGGAGATGTCCCATGAGGATTTCTACTCTATCCCCGGACATATTGACCTTATTTTCCAGTAGCTGCACTGGCAAGGACTAAAAAGTAGAGCACGCCTAGGGCAAACTAATCATGATAAACCGGACATTGTTAGATTCTTTTGCAGTAGTTGCACTGCCAAGGACTAAAACGTTAAGCGCCTAGGGCAAACTAATCATGAAAAACCCATTGTTAATATTCCTGTTCTGTTCAAAATAAATGTTTACATGTTTAAAGCACTTACCGACTGATCCTTCCCCTGATTCAGGGTTAACGCCTCGGGAGGGTTGGTAGGGGATCTCCGTGAGGGTGATGAAGAGATCCTGGCTGTCGGGGAAATCAGCGTTGTAAGCGCTGTCGACTGCCTCGTCCTCCTCATCTCCTTCCTCATCTTCCCCGTCCACTAACATCTCCGAGGAAGCGGCCGTCGACAATATCCCATCCTCCGAGTCCACGGTCAGTGGTGGGGTAGTGGTGGCGGCCGCACCTAGAATGGAATGCAGTACCTCGTAGAAACGGCATGTCTGGGGCTGGGATCTGGAGCATCCGTTTGACTCTTTGGTCTTCTGGTACCCTTGTCTCAGCTCCTTGATTTTCAAGCGGCACTGCGTTGCATCCCGGCTGTATCCTCTCTCCGTCATGGCTTTTGAGATCTTCTCGTAGAGCTTCGCATTCCGTTTCTTGGAGTGCAGCTCTGAAAGCACGGACTCATCGCCCCACACAGCGATCAGATCCAAGACTTCCCGATCAGTCCATGCTGGGGCCCTCTTTCTATTCTGAGATTGCATGGTCACCTCTGCTGGAGAGCTCTGCATCGTTGCCAGTGCTGCTGAGCTCGCCACGATGTCCAAACAGGAAATGAGATTCAAACTGGCCAGACAGGAAAAGGAATTCAAATTTTCCCGGGGCTTTTCCTGTGTGGCTGGTTAGAACATCCGAGCTCGGACTGCTGTCCAGAGCGTCAACAAAGTGGTGCACTGTGGGATAGCTCCCGGAGCTATTAGCGTCGAATTCCATCCACACCTACCCTAATTCGACATGGCCATGTCGAATTTAGCGCTACTCCCCTCGTCGGGGAGGAGTACAGAAATCGAATTAAAGAGACCTCTATGTCGAACTAAATAGCTTCGTTGTGTGGACGCGTGCAGGGTTAATTCGATTTAACGCTGCTAAATTCGACATAACCTCCTAGTGTAGACCAGGCCTAAACTTCCTAATGTCCAGTTTATATTCATTTGTTCTTGTGTCCACATTGGTACTAAGCTTAAATAATTCCTCTCCCTCCCTGATATTTATCCCTCTGATAAATTTATAAAGAGCAATCATATCTCCCCCCAGCCTTCTTTTGGTTAGGCTAAACAAGCCAAGCTCTTTGAGTCTCCTTTCATAAGACAGGTTTTCCATTCCTTGGATCATCCTAAGTAGTCCTTCTCTGTACCTGTTCCAGTTTGAATTCATCCTTCTTAAACATGGGAGACCAGAACTGCACACAATTTTCCAGATGAGGTCTCACCAGTGCCTTGTATAATGGTACTAACACCTCCTTATCTTTACTGGAAATACCTCGCCTGATGCATCCCAAGACCACATTAGCGTTTTTAACGGCCATATCACATTGGCGGCTAATAGTCATCCTGTGATCAACCAATACTCCGAGGTCCTTCTCCTCCTCTGTTACTTCCAACTGATGTGTCCCCAGTTTATAACCAAAATTCTTGTTATTAATCCCTAAATGCATGACCTTGCACTTTTCACTATTAAATTTCATCCTATTACTATAACTCCAGTTTACAAGGTCATCCAGATCTTCCTGTATGATATCCCAGTCCTTCTCTGTATTAGCAATACCTCCCAGCTTTGTGTCATCCGCAGACTTTATTAGCACATTCCCACTTTTTGTGCCAAGGTCAGTAATAAAAAGATTAAATAAGATTGGTCCCAAAACCGATCCCTGAGGAACTCCACTAGTAACCTCCTTCCAGCCTGACAGTTCACCTTTCAGTATGACCCATTGTAGTCTCCCCTTTAACCAGTTCCTTATCCACCTTTCAATTTTCATATTGATCCCCATCTTTTCCAATTTAGCTAATAATTCCCCATGTGGAACCATATCAAATGCCTTACTGAAATAGAGGTAAATTAGATCCACTGCATTTCCTTTGTCTAAAAAATCTGTTACCTTCTCAAAGAAAGAGATCAGGTTGGTTTGGCACGATCTACCTTTTGTAAAACCATGTTGTATTTTGTCCCAATTAACATTGACCTCAACTACTTTCTCCTTCAAAATTTTTTCCAAGACCTTGCATACTACAGATGTCAAACTAACAGGCCTATAGTTACTCGGATCACTTTTTTTTCCTTTCTTAAAAATAGGAACTATGTTAGCAATTCTCCAGTTGTACGGTACAACCCCTGAGTTTACTGATTCATTAAAAAATCTTGCTAATGGGCTTGCAATTTCATGTGCCAGTTCCTTTAATATTCTTGGATGAAGATTATCTGGGCCCCCTGATTTAGTCCCATTAAGCTGTTTGAGTTTGGCTTCTACCTCGGATGTGGTAATATCTACCTCCATATCCTCATTCCCATTTGTCAGCCTACCATTATCCCTAAGCTCCTCATTAGCCTCATTAAAGACTGAGGCAAAGTATTTGTTTAGATATTGGGCCATGCCTAGATTATCCTTAACCTCCACTCCATCCTCTGTGTTTAGTGGTCCCACTTCTTCTTTCTTAGTTTTCTTCTTATGTATATGTGAATAGAACCTTTTACTATTGGTTTTATTCCCTTTGCAAGGTCCAACTCTACATGGCTTTTGGCCTTTCTCACTTTATCCCTACATGTTCTGACCTCAATAAGGTAGCTTTCCTTGCTAATCCCTCCCATCTTCCACTCCTTGTAGGCTTTCTGCTTTTTCTTAATCACCTCTCTGAGATGTTTGCTCATCCAGCTTGGTCTACAACTCTTGCCTATGAATTTTTTTCCCCTTTCTTGGGATGCAGGCTTCTGATAGTTTCTGCAACTTTGACTTGAAGTAATTCCAGGCCTCCTCTGCCTTTAGATCTGCAAGTTCTTCAGTCCAATCCACTTCCCTAACTAATTTCCAAATTCTTTCAAGTTAGCCCTTTTGAAATCAAAAACCCTAGTCCCAGATCTATTTTTGTTTATCCTTACATCTAGTTTGAACTGAATTAGCACATGATCAGTCGAACCAAGGTTGTCCCCTACGACCATTTCTTCTATGAGGTCCTCACTACTCACTAAAACCAAATCTAAAATGGCATCCCCTCTTGTTGGTTCTTCAACTACTTGGTGAAGGAATCCATCAGCTATCACATCCAGGAAAATCTGAGCCCTATTATTATTACTAGCACTTGTCCTCCAGTCTATATCTGGGAAGTTAAAGTCTCCCATGATCACACAATTCTCATTAGTGTTTACTTCATTAAAAGCATTAAAGAGGTCTCTATCCATATCCAAATCGGATCCCGGCAGTCTGTAGCACATCCCAAGCACTATCTCAGGGGAGGCTCTAGTAGCTTTCTTTCCCAATGTGATTTTTGCCCAGACAGACTCTGTCTTATCAATTCCATCACTTCTTATTTCCCTACAGTCTACCTCATCATTGATATACAATGCTACTCCACCACCTTTGCCTTTATTTCTGTCTTTCCTAAACAGCACATACCCTTCAATATCTGTACTCCAGTCATGACTACTATTCCACCACGTTTCTGTTATCCCTATAATATCTGGTTTCACTTCCTGCACCAGTAGCTCTAGTTCCTCCATTTTGTTACCTAGGCTCCTCGCATTAGTGTACAAACATCTTAATTTTTGCCGTTTGGCTTCACTGACATTCTTTACCCGCTTAGCTTTACCTAGCTTGGGTACCAGTAGCAGCAGCATGGCTTCAGCATGGGCTAGCCAGCCAAGTAATTACCCAGGGTTCTGGGTGGGCTTGTACAGCCCATGGTGTGTGCTGCCGCTTCACTGCTCCAGTACCTGAACTAGCTAGATTAAAGCTAACTCGAGTATGCAGACACCCTGTGACTGCAGTGTAGATGTACCCCTAGTGTACGGGACAGAGCTAAACTGGCAAAGCTGCACTCTGTATGGTACATTAAAACCACCCACAAGGTGTGAAAGAAGCTGAACTGGTAATCTATACTAGGGACTTGTGCAAGTACAGCTGTGGTCAGTTAGGGATCATCCACCCCCTTAATAAAAATAGCTATACCTGCAGAAATCTGTGTCTAGACTAGAGGTAGCTATAGAATCAGCTGTAGAAGTGGGAAGTAGGAGACACAAAGCAAATCCAGAGAGGAATGTCTCTGGTATCAATGTGACAGGAAAGATGATGAGGTGTTTTCTGCACTGAAATATATAAGGCAAAGGGGAAAAGATATTTCTGGTAATTATTAGAAAGGATAAAATACCTTTCACTAAAGTGAGAAAGAAAAGCGATCATGGTGTTGCCAACTCTTGTGACTTTATCACAAGTCTCCTAACAATTGGTGTTTTTTCTTAAAGCCCCAGCTCCTGGAGGCATGTGATTAAGTGAAAAATCTCAGCTTTCCTCCCCCACCCTTTTTTTTTTTTTTTTAAAGTAAGTTTCTAGCCCTCAGGGTTGCAGTGAAAAGCCTGAAAACCTGAAGCCAGTGCACTTTAAGGCAAATCAAAACAATCCCAATTATGTACCTAGGTATGTAAGTACAATCCCCTGATTTTTAAACCAGTTTCATAATCTTGGGGGCCTGACCGAGGAGGTTTGAATGCTTGGGATTGGCAATGCTGCAAAGAGAGAGCAGCAGGCTGACCCCCCTACAGAAATCAGAAATCTACCTGCTAACGGCGCCCAGACCCACTGCCCAGCAGCCCGTTTTACTAGGAATCAAACTTCTGGGGGCAGTGATTCCTTCCTTTTAAGGCACAGCTTGGCACGGCAGGAAAGGGCTGCGCACTGAACTGGACCGAGCTGGCTGGGACCACTGAGTGTGCGGAGCCCTGATCAGCGCCGAAAGCAGCTGGGGGAGGGAAGGGTTAAAGCGGGCTCGCAGTCGACGCGCAGTTGCCGGAATCCATTGGGTTGGTTGGCTCGGCTCCAGTCTGGGCTGGGACGGGGAAGGGTTAAAGGGGCGAGGAGGCGTCTCCAGCCTGCCCCAGGGGGTTGGCGGTTGCAGCTGACTCCTCCTGGTCCGAAGAACTGAAAGCAGCCGGGGAAGCCAGGAGCCACATCGACTGAATCTGGGCAAGGGAAGGAGCCTGTTACGCGTCGCTCGGTCCCAGCTGCAGGTGAGAGCGCGGCGCCCCTGCGGCAGGCCCCGCTCGCTCCCGGGCCTGGGCAGAGCTGCTAGGGAGCGGCGGGAGAGCTGGGCAAGGGGCCGCGCTTTGGAAACTTCCCGGGAAAGTGACCGAGAGAGTCCAGGGCGGACGGGACGGGGAGAGGGGTCTGTAGCTGTCTAAGGGGGGGTTATCGGAGCGAGCCTTTCGGGGGGGGCGGACTGCTCCCGGGGCATGTAGCGTTTCCCAGGGTTTCTCAACGCTCCCCAGCAGCTTCCCGGAGCGCTGGATCCTTAAGGGTTGTGAAGTGGGGTGTCCGTGCCCCGTAACCGAATGTAAATGGGGCAGGATGCTCCAGGAGACCCCAGATCCCCCGGGGAGGGGTCTCTGCCTCCGAGCAGCGTTTGCCCCCTTCCTGTGGAGGGGTTGGAGAGTGGTGGGCTGGGCTGTGAAACTGGCTGTGCGTGTCGTCGTCCCCCCGTTTCTCTCCCCCCCCCCGAAAAGTGGAGGCATTGAGATCCATAGCGAGCAGCGGGGCTGGTTTTCTCTTAATCCGGGGCCAAACACGATGGGCATTTCGGGGAAGGAGCAGCTGTGGTTGTAAATCAGCTCGGTGGGATGCCCTCCCTCCCCCCCCAGCTTGGGAGACTCCCTGGCACAATCCCCACGTGTGTGTGTGTCACTCACTGGAGCTGCAGATGCGCCTGCCACTCGGAGCGAGGGGGACTTTCCCAGTGGGCGAGATTGAACCGAAGCGCATCGGGGCTTTCACAAGCTGAGTGGTGGGAAACTCCGTATGAACTTTCCAGAGAAAGCGAAGGATCCGGATCAGAAAACCCCTTGTACAGCCCGCCCGTCTGAGAAGGCGGGGGCACTGTGCCCCGTGACCCTTGGGTACTTCTCTGGCACCACCCCCCTTGCACGGAGTGCAGCCCCTCCGGCTAAACTCCAGCCATTTGCCGAGAGGGCACTAGAGGCTGCCGGTGGGAACGAGCGATCCCAGCCTGGAGGGGCTTGAGCTGTCAGAGACGGCAGGAGAGGGGGCAACAAGCCACTAGCGATTATGGCCCTTTCTTCAGTTGCTTATTTTGGAGGAAAACTTTAAAAGATCTGCCTTTAATGGAGCTTGTCTTTCGGTGCAAGCCGGTGCCATTGCAATGCTAGATCTATATATAAATAACTGCTCGCTAACGTTTAATAAATTGAGCTAATTTGACCGGCCACAGAGGATCCTTCCTTAGGAAGGTTATTTCCCCAAACACTTCTGTCTGAGGCTTGGCCAAACAGCTGCGTCTGCTGAGAGCTGCCTTTACTTTGCCATGCTGGGTTAATTAAAAGCTGTTGTTCCTGGGTGGGTTTAAACTCAAGGTAACGATGGCACTGTAATGGGAAAGGACTGTCCTGAATGGAGGTGGACTTGTAGCTGCTCCAGGAGGGTTTCTCCTGCTGGAATGCAGCAGCTGCTGCCAAGTTACTAGGACTTAGCTACGGTGGAGGCAGGTGCTCTGATCTCATTCAGCCATGCCAGCTTATCTCAGAAGCTAGAGCTGGAAAAGTCCCATTTTACTACCGGTGCAGGATTGTTCCAGACAGTTCACTGTGCCTTGTGCAATCTGGTGTAAGGATACCAGCTGAGGCTCCTCCCATCAGCCTGTTACCTCTGACTGTTGGGACACTGGTGTGATTGTTATCCAGCCGAATAAATCTTCCTTCTTGTGGTACAGAGGGGTCTAACTGCTCTCCCTTCTTGATGTTTGCCTCTCTATTAACACAGGTGATTATCATGGTGTTTCTTCCACCAGCCAATCTTGTTAATTGTTTCTTACCAAGCTATCTCACTTGTTCCCCATGTCATTCCCTCCAGCTTTGGCCTGATGTTTTCTAAACGCCAACTTGTGCCAATATCTTGTAATGGGGTGCCCAGAACTGAATACCATATGCCAGGTGTGGTCTTGCTAGAGCTGCTAAAGTGGCAGTGTTGCCTTGCTGTGCAGTGATGCTATTGTATTCTGCTGCCTTGCAGAGTACCCTACACAACACACCAGAACCTCAGAGTTATAAACCCCTTGGGAATGGAGGTGGTTCGTAACTCTGAAAAGTTTGTAACTCTGAACAAAACATTATGGTGGTTGTTTTAAAAGTTTACAACTGAACATTGACTTAATACTATGCAGAAGAAAAATACTGCTTCCTTTTTTTAGTAGTTCACATTTAACACAGTTCTGTACTGTATTTGCATTTTTTGTCTCTGCTGCTGCCTGATTGAGTATGTCCAGTTCCAAATGATGTGTGTGGTTGACTGGTCAGTTCGTAGCTCTGGTGCTCATAACTCTGAGGTTCTACTGTATATACAACTGGCTTTGGTCTAAAGTGCAGTGGAAACCTTGACTTAGTGGTCCATCTAAGCTTTTTCAACTTCTGAAAAGTGATGCTGAATGCTTCAGAGGAAGGTAACTGTAGGATACCAAGTAATCTGGGACTCTTTTATGTTAGAGAGATCTCCTGTGCGTCCTGTCACAGAAGTTAAAATCTGCTGGGATGCTCTACATCTGTCCATGACCAGTGGCAGGAAATTCTTTGAGGAAGCCTGCTTTTTGAACTTTCTCCTTATGATGACCCACCACTCACCCTAGTCTTACACTATGCCTTTAGACTGCAAGGATCACCTGTTCATTCAGGCTTTTAGTTATCACTAGGGCAGAGGATGTGTGTACTACTTTTTTGGCATAACCTATCTGGTTAGCTATCCAGATACCTAGCAATGGAAACCATGCAGGAACTTAAATAGTTGGTAGGTTTTTCTGACCCTATTTGGTGATCAGCATATGGCCTTAGAAACTGTATGTTATTCTGCCTAGTATTGCTGCACATACTGCCTTTGTTCAAGTGAATGTCTGATCCTTCTTTTTGTCTGGAAGTGTGCTGAGCTTTTTTAATCACCTTACTGTCCTGCAACTGTGAGCTCCACAGGCCACATGTTTTCTTGGCTCAATATAGTTATTCCAACCCTTTAAAATATATTTGCCTTGCCTTGGAGTCTTTCGGGGCATGAGTGTGCCACAATTATACACTAATGGTACTTGGGTGGCTTAGTTGCCTTGGCAATGGGGCTCTAATTCTGTTAGATGTCATAACAGGATCTGCACAGACTTGTACCGAATATGACAAATTCCAGAAATGGTCCAGCCTGTTGCAACTAAAAAGGATGTTGCTAAAGGTAATGGCTGAGAGCATCCATTGTAGTTCAACATACAGATGTTGGCTGTGAATGATCCACTTTGCCCTCGGAGTTGTAATGAGTCTGTTACAGTCTGAGTAAGGACTCATGCAAGGTTACACCTAAATCCTACAGCTAGGCCACTGGATTCTGCAGGACTTTAAAATGAAGTTGCCACAGAGTTCCCAAACAAATGGTATCTTGAAAATACAGCAGCCCCTGTGTATTCTGATTAAATTCACTTTTGTACTTTGTTCCCATGGCTTTCAGAGACAAGGTGGGTGGGGTAACATCTTTTATTGGACCAACTTCTGTTGGTGAACTAGAGGAGTTTTTGAGATGCACAAAGTTCTTCAACAGGCCTTTGTAATATTAGAGACTGAATCTTTTTAGTTACATCTTGTACTCGGGGACCGAGCTTGGGATTTTGGCAGCTGGGGTTCTGTCCCTGCTCACCTTGCTGGGGCACTAACACAGTAGTGACTTGGGTCCAAGAGTGCACATTACAGAATCACCAGTGTCACCTCTTGCAACACCGTGCGTTCTCTTGGACATTTCCCATCAAAGTACTGAACAGGTCTGACCCTGTATAGCTTCTGAGAACACAGCCTGATTGGCTGCACATGTGGATTCTGCACAAGTGAAAGTCTGGGACTGTAGAAAGGCTTCACAATCCTGGGATATGTGACAATTCCTCTCTACATAGGACTCTCACTTTGGGATACTACCATCTCCCCAGGCTGCCTCTCTCTGTGGGGAAAAATGCTGCTTCTCTTCAATCTCTGATGCTGGAGTCTGGTGATGCAGTGAGGTTGAGTTGGTATGCAGTACTCATGTTCACATGCCTCCTCAGATCTCTGAAGGTCAGAAACTTGTGGCTAGATTCCTACAGATTGGTGAGATTGAACTATTTTCTAATGCTACAACTTCCATGGCAGAACTAGTATTGCAAAGAACTGTGGAGAGGAGGCTAGTGTTTCAGTGACAACTTTGCAATCCCAGTAATGGGCTGGTGTTGCACATATTGGTGTATCTGATGACAAACTAGCTGCAAAGGTGACAAATTCTTGCTGCTTTATAGGATGCCGATCAAGCACTGTATGTGCGGACACTGACGGGACATGGACCTGTGGAAAAGGAAGCAAATAGGCTTGGTTATGCTCTGAGACACTTCCAGGTGGCACTCTTGTGGGTGTCCCAAGCACAGGATACTAGTTTTGGTTGGAACAACTGACTGGAGTATCATTTCCATTCCTGCTCAGAGACAAACTGATATAGGGGTCTGGTACTAAGTGTCTTACTTGGAGCAAGAGTTCCAGCCCTTCTGTAAAAACATGGGGCATCTGTGTTCCTGAGGTACTTTGATGCTTGTTCACATTGGGATGTCCCATCACTGTGAGCCCCCCAAAAAAGGGGGCACTGGTTAGTCACCCTGAAAGCCATGATACAGATTCAGGGACAGTCCCCATTTAGTGGAAGGGGATCGCTTTTTCTCTTGCTTCCTCTTCTGTTATCAATAGCGCACATGTAATTTCCTCTACGGGGGAGAAGTCTTTTGGATTAGAAGAACAGTTCCACTTAACCCAGCTGGTTTGGTCCAGAACCCAACTTGACTTTGGTTGATCTTCTCTATTGTACTGATCAGCAGCAGGTCCTGGGAAGAACACCCAGGGCTGTGTATGACAAGGTCTCTAAACGCTTCCTGCTTGTGTGTGTGAGTGCACAGTGCTGTGAGTCTGAGTTATTAGTGTGAAACTGGGGTTGGCAGTAGGGGATCTGCTCCTATCAGTATGGGGTGGAGGCAGCAGGGCAGATGCCTGAGGCATTCACTCAGTTTCATACCAGTGCATGTGACAGAATGAGATGAAAGCTTTGGGCTTGGAGAAAGCTTTCATCTCATTTCCTCCATAGGGCTAGCCCTACCCAATTGCCTGGAGTCTCCTCCCTTGTGAAGATTTCACAGCTTTAACGATGCAGCTCATCTGGACTGTCCTCATTCCAGTTAGCATGCTACTTTGGTCTCTCAGCACTGGCAGGTGCAACGTAACCTGGAACTGGAGGCTGGCAAAGGAGATGTCCTACCAGGGCCTCTTCAAAGCTCAGTATCTAGCTGCTTGCATCTGCTCCTCTTCTCTGGGTGCCTTCTCCTTTCATTCTAAGACTTCATACAGTGTGACTGAACTTCATGTGGAATTCTTAGGTTGACACTGGCTTCTCCTCCTTGCTGTGAAGATGCTTGAATTGGGGACAGAGCTTGAGGCATGTGTCAGAGGAGCGCTAAAGTTATATCACTGCTACAGCCTACGTCGGTAAAACTTGCGTTGCTCGGTGGGTGGAATATTCACCCCCGCTGAGCGACATAAGTTACACTGACATAAGTGCTCACGTGTGCACAGCACTATGTTGGCTGGAGAGCTTCTTCCACCAACATAGCTTCTGCCACTTGTGGAGGTGGGATTTTTATGCTGATAAGAGAGCTCTCTCCCATCGGCATAGAGCGTCTTCTCCAGATGTACTACCGTGGCGCAGCTCTCAGTACAACTGCACTGCTTCAGCTGTGTACTTTAGAGACATGGCCTAAGTTCTGGCCTGCTTCAGAACAGTCTCAGGCTTGGCAGGCATTTTATATCCTGTTCCCTTCCTGTGCTTCTATGGGGTCCGTCAAAGTGTGAAGCTTTAAAAAAGGAGGATCTGTAAATAAATCTGAGATTGAAGTGTGGGGGGTAAAGGGGTATTCAAACTACTGCTAGAGCAAATTCTGCCCACAGAAGGCAGCGGCATTGGAAAGCTCTGTAAATGTGTCTTTGTGGGACAGGTGGTGATAGGCTTGTGTCTTAGTCTTTGCATGGACCCTCTCAGCTTTCACTCAGCTATCAAATTCTTCTCTTCCTTTTAAAATATGTAAAGATCTGGTTTTGGTAAGAAACTTACAAGGTGTCTTATCATAGACCCTTGACCCATCTCAGCCTTTAAAGAGTTCTTCATTTGCATCTCATCAGGACCACAGGTTCACATCTAAATGGTATGTTACCCCTGCACTGGCCTGCCCCTGGAGCACTGCATGCTGGGATCTGTAGTCTTGGTAGGACATATTTAGGGCTGTCAGGAGTGTGAACTCCTCCATCAGATGATGATGACTAAAGATGGATGTTTGGAGGGATGGTTATAGGAAACATCTTCCCTTTGGGGACCTTTGTATAATTATATGGGACCAACAAATTATCTAACCTCCAGCTCTTCAGGTAACTTGTAAATATCTCCCAAATGATGGGATTAAGAAGCAGCAAAGGGTAGGCAGGTCTCAGCATGGTAAGAAGTTAATGGTGGAGGCACCCAGGCACTTGTGCTAGGGCTGATGGTCAATTCCCTGTGGAAGAGGGGCTGGGTAGGGTAGCACTGGCAGAACTTATTAATACTTGGCATAGGATACTCAAGAGTAGGGAGGATTGTGAAGACAATGGCTGACTTAAAACTGGTCAGCATAAGTGTAATGCAAGGTACTGTGTACTAGGAAGAGTGGCTTGAACTGTCTGTGCACACTGACGGGTTCAGAATTCACTATAATCTCCCAGAAGAAAGATGAGGGGTTACTGTGGGCAGCTTACAAAGATGAATGCTCACTGGGCAGTAGCAGCCAGAGTCAATAAAACATTAAGTTGTCAAGCCAGGGATTTAGAACAACATAGGAAATGCTATAAACCAAGGGCAGACTCACCTTGTGTCCAAGTTCAGTCACATCTCAGATATGGCAGAAATAGGAAAGCCCTTAAGGAGGGTAATTGAAACTAATTCAAGGCAAAAGAAGGGGAGGGGAAGAGGCAAACAGTCTTCAGTGTCTTGTACCTTCCTAGGGAAAGAGGAGGCACAGATAATAACTGGATATTCCAATTTACAGAAGGACCTGTAGAATTCAGACAGCCACACTAGAACTAAGCAAAAAGAAATACTTTACATGACATTTGTATTGAACATGTGAAACTTGCTGCCACTTGTTGAGGCAAATAGCAAATCTGGTATCTATAAAGCCTAACAGCTGGAAAGTGCCAGTTCATTAGGGGTTACAGCACTTGTAATAAAACTTCCAAGGGCCATCCATCCTCATGTGTCAGAGCATAAAGAGGTGACCAGCTGGGGTCAGGAAGAAACATTTCCTAACTACTCTGCAATATAGCATTGCACAATCATTTGTGTGTTAGAGGTTTATCCCGGTTTGTGAAGGCTGTGGCCACTGTTGGGGATGGGACAGATCACTGACTTGTTCCAATATGACTGTTTCTGTGATTGAGAACTGGAGAATGCCATGTCTGGCCTTTGTATGTAAGGCTATCCAAGGCTGCTGGCTGCTCTGTAAAAGGAGGATCATTAGCTATTGAGATAAAGGCTTCCCTATTCAGGGCTGAAGGGAGCCACCTATCCTTTGCATATATGACTTCAGAGCAGCAGGTGAACAGCTTGCCATCTCTTCTGCAGTTGGAATGTACTGTGTGAATTGGCAGCCTGGATGACTGGCTCCTGAGCTATCTAAAGGTGTGTGTGTGTGTGTGTGGGGGGGGGGGTGTAACGATGCGGTTCTGGCGGGACCCAACTGAGAGTGCCAGTTCAGGACAAATCGCTTAAAACAGGACAGTTACAGTCCTAGGCTGGGGTTTTTCCACCTCTAAGGCAAACCAAACCAGCCAGACAAAGAGGACTTTGGTCTCACCTCACTGGCTAACCACAAGTCACACAAGCAATTCCCTAAGACACTCCAGTTTCCCAGTATCACCACCAGTGCCACTCGTTATGGGGACAAATGGTTATGAAAACCAATACCCCATTAAAAGAAAAAAGGTTCTCCTGATCCCAAAGGCTCAAGCCCCAGACCCAGGTCAATATACAGATTACCCACAAATCACGCTCTTGCCAATCCTTTAGAATCTAAAATCTAAAGGTTTATTTATAAAAGAAAAAAGATATAGATGAGAGCTAGAATTGGTTAAATGGAATCAATTACATATAGTAATGGCAAAGTTCTTGGTTCAGGCTTGTAGCAGTGATGAAATAAACTGCAGGTTCAAAATCAAGTCTCTGGAACATCCCCAGCTGGGATGGGTCATTCAGTCCTTTGTGTAGAGCTTCAGTTTGTAGCAAAGTCCCTCCAGAGGTAAGAAGCAGGATTGAAGACAAGATGGAGGCGAGGCCTTAGCCTTTTATAGTCTTTTCCAGGTGTAAGAACATCTTTGTCCTTGCTGTGGAAAATTACAGCAAAATGGAGTCTGGAGTCACATGGGCCAGTCCCTGCATACTTTGCTGAGTTGCAAGGCGTATTTGCCTTCTCTCAATGGGTCAGTTGTATAGCTGATGGTCCTCAATGGGCCATCAAGCAGGCTAGGCAGAGCTAACACCAACTTGTCTGGGAAGTTTCCCAGAAGCATAGCATAAGTTTGAAATACAAAAGTATAGAGCCAATATTCATAACTCCAGCTACAAAATTGATACACATATAGACAGCATAATCATAACCAGCAACCCATAACCTTGTCTTAGACACCTCATTTGACCCCCCCCCTTTATACAAGATTTGGTGCCACTACAGGACTTCGGTTGCAACCATGTCCTATATGGTCCCAGTTCAAATCAATAACGTGACGGGGGGAGGTAAATCTCCTGTGAGCCACACAGGGCCGACGAGAGGGGGTGGGGTGGGGAGCCGGTACAAATTACCGGGGCCCGGCGGTCCGGAAGAGGGCCCAGCTTCCCCCCTCTCTCATCGGTTCTGTTAGCCGGTCCGCCCTTGCTGGGGGGCCCGAACATTTATTTATTTATTTATTTTTTTTTCCCCCACTGGGGCCCGAACCTGCTCTCGGCGGCCCTGGAGCCAGATACCTGAGCAGGAACTTCCCTTAAGTAGTCTCAGCTGTTGACTACATCCCGTCTCTTCCATACCTTAACTGTTTATACAGACACCCTCTCTGTTACCAGTCGTGGAGTGTGACTGACTCCCTGAACTGCACCATGTTCCTTTGTGCTGCTGCAATGTCCATCTGGCATTCAGTGACGCAGTAGCTCTCATGCAGGCTAGAGGGGCATTTTAGACCTTAGCAACGTGAGCCACCTTGATGTAGTGTTTCATGGGGATTCTGTCTATTAGTGAGCTTCTGCCAGGAGCTAGTTTCCATTTGGTCAATGCTGTGGAGTGTCATAGCGATCCGAGAAAGAAACTTCCATATGCTAGGGCAAATTGGGACATACAGCCTGTCAGCTCCAGGGGAGTTGTGCTAATCTGGGCTCAGAAATATGAGCATCTTGTAAGTGGCCATGTTTTTTTTTGTTCAGGTAGAAATAAGCGTATGTACAGCCCTATGCTATATGGGGACAGGGTATAGAAATAACCCATTAAACATGGATGACCAAACTTTGATGTTAAGACCCACGTTGGCTGCTGACTTGAAGTAGAGTTCAGATTTACGTAGCCATTCCTCAGCCATAATGCCTGCCTCATTCTCTGATGGATGACTAGAAACTTGCTTGTCTGAGATGTCAAAGGTGACTTAAAAGCTGAACTGCACGGTGTGTGTTTTGGCTATACTCTCGTACTAAGCTTGCGCAGAAAGTGACTATAGGCTGGATTTAAAATGTTGCTGGTTGGCTGGGCCTTGTGCTGTGCTGCAAGTGGAGAATCTCCTGGTTTAGCTGTTATTAGACTCTTGGGTAACTCCTGTCAGTGAGGACACCCAGCACACTATGCATGAGGTGTGTTAACCAGGCATCAAGACGCTCTTTCATCAGTGGCATTTGTGACGGGTTGGATCACAGAAACCCCCTTGGGAGCTGCCATCCGATGTGCCAAGACTACTTGTATTCCTGTTTTCCCTGCTAGCTCAGGACTCCAGCACCCTGTCTTGCTGAGCCAGACACTCCCGTCTGCTCCAACACAGACCCAGGGTCTGAATTACTTGCCCCAAAGCTGCAGGTTTACCTGAAAACAGCTCACAGAAGTGTGCTTGTCTATAGCACTCCAATGCCCAACTCCCAATGGGGTCTAAACCCAAATAAATCCGTTTTACCCTGTATAAAGCTTATACAGGGTAAACTCATAAATTGTTCGCCCTCTATAACACTGATAGAGAGAAATGCACAGTTGTTTGCTCCCCCAGGTATTAATACATACTCTGAGTTAATTACGAAGTAAAAAGTGATTTTTATTAAATACAAAAAGTAGGATTTAAGTGGTTCCAAGTAGTAACAGACAGAACAAAGTAAGCAAAGCAAAATAAAATAAAATGCGCAAATCTATGTCTAATTAAACTGAATACAGATAATCTCACTGAAGCATCTCTGAGGGTAAGTTTTTTCTCAGACTGGACACCTTCCAGGCCTGGGCACAATTCTTTCCCCTGGTACAGCTCTTGTTCCAGCTCAGGTGAGAGCTAGGGGATTCTTCATGATGGCTCCTCTCTCTCCTTGTTCTCTTCCACCCCTCCTTATATCTTTTGCATAAGGCGGGAACCCTTTGTCCCTCTGGGTTTCCACCCCCCCTCACTGGAAAAGCACCAGGTTAAAGATAGATTCCAGTTCAGGTGACATGATCACGTGTCACTGCAAGACTTCATTGCCCACTTGCCAGCACACACACATACAGGAAGACTCACAGGTGTAAACAGCCATCTGCAGACAATGATCCTGGTTAAGGGGAGGAGTCAAGATTCCAAACCACCATTAATGGCCCACACTTTGCATAATTACAATAGGCCCTCAGAATTGTATTTCATATTTCTAGTTTTAGATACAAGAGTGGTACACTTATACAAATAGGATGATCACGCTCAGTAGATTATAAGCTTTGTAATGAGACCTTTTGCATGAAGCATATTCCAGTTACATTATATTCACTTTATATGGTTTTATAAAAACATAATGACTGGACAACGTCACAGCGTTACTGTTATAAAGTTGCCAGGTTCCAGGGAGAAATGTGGCCTCTAGTCTCTCTTCCCAGTTTCACTGTTGATTTCTCAAGCTAGCTGGGCCAGGTCTTTAGCTGGAGATGCATGTCAGTTGCTGCAGTTATGAAACTACCTCCCTGCTTGTTTATAAATCAGATAGGTATGGAATTCTCTGGGTGTGAACCTGGTGATGGGCCCAGTCCCTAGCCGCCTCATTGTAATTGTGCAATAAGTCTGTAAGGTTTACATGCTGGTCCTGTGCCTTGCCCCGCAGCCAAGACCTTCTATCCTTAACTCCTGCAGAGCTGGCCATTTGGATATGAATGTTGGTATGCAATTTGTATTGGGTTGCAAGCTGGCTTTTGGAGGGTTAAGTGAGACCAGCCAGCTCATCCTTCCCTGTAGGGAAACATCACCCTCTTCTCCCACCTCCCCAGTCACTGAGTCAGGCTTCCCTTTGTCCTCTGCAACAAGGCAACATGTTTAGTGGACTGGGTGCTGTACTGGGACTAAGGAGGCTACTGACCTGCAAGTTACTTCACCTTTTTGAGCCTCTACTCTCCTCCCACACTCTTAAATAGAAGAAACAGGTCTCTTAAGCTCTTCAGGGCAGAGACTGTCTCTTACTAGCACAATGGGAGCAGTGCTACAACAATACAAATGAAGTTCTTAAACTTCATGGCTTTAGCCTTCAAAACTCTGCTCTGCAGCTTTGATTTGTCTGTCCTCTCCTCTCTTCTCTCCGCCCCCCCCTTCACTCCCCAAACAGACTTTCCCATGCTGCTCACCTGGTATAAAAGGCCCTCCCCATCAATCTATCAAGCTGCCACCCTCTTCCTGCATTCAAGATCCACCCTAACTACACTTTCTCCGAAAGGCTCACAAAAAGCCCCTATGAACTCCAGGTTTTTCCTTCCTCTGAGATATGCGGTTGGTGTTCCGATCTGCCTCTTGTACTGTACGCTCTTTGAGGCAGGAACTGGTTTCACTGATGGTCCTGTGCAGCACAGAGCAAGCACTAAACTAATAATGGTTCATGGACCATATCTAGAAGGGGGGAAAAACCCTGGTTAACTGCATATGAAACAAGGTGAAGTGTACAGCCTTTGTGGCCATTCCTTCTGTCTCTTACTGCTGCTAGTGAGAATGGGCCCTGGATGGGGGAGCTGAATAGGAATCTGCAGGAGGGATGTGGGGTGAATAATGGGAGTTCAACAATGGCTGTCTGGGGCCATGACACTCACAGAATGGGTGTGGGGGGGGAGCAGCTACTAGCAAGATGCTGGGGCCCTGTGGGTCAGACACAGCCCTCAATAGCAAGCCTCAATAGCTTCTTGGCTTCACAAAGCAACTGCCACCCCATCCCCTCCTCTCATTAACAATCCTGACATAGCACTTGATGTGGTGCAGAATCAGATGAGGTGGCTGCCTGCTCATATGTGGAAGTGGCAAAAGTCAAATGACTCCAGCTATTCTCATCCACCCCACACCCCCACCTCAGAGGTATGCGTTGGGGGAAGGGTGTTACTGTAAGAACAGACCGGACTTAGGGTTGCCAACTCTGACTGAAGCTATTCTGGGAGATTTTTTTTTCCCCAACATGATGTAATGTCATTTTTTTAAAACATCCTATTAAAATCTCCCAGATTGCTTTCAGTAGTCACTGGGAGATTGATGCTGCTTCTGGGAGACTCAGGCCAGTCCTGGAAGGTTAGCAACCCTAACCTGAATGAATGAGCTCTGAATGCATTAGAGTAATGCATGGAGTAACGGAGCATCTTGGTTTGACTATTTGGAAGATCATCTTCCTGGTTCCTGAAGATTGGGCTAGGATGTGACCACAGCCATTCTGGATGGAAGGTGAAAGGGGTTGGCCTGTGTCCTAGCACCTCTTGGTAGGCAGGGGTGCTGGAATGGGTTTTATAGTGGGAGTTCTGTGAGCCATTGAACCAAACTGTAAACCCTGTATATAATGGAAACCACTTTAAGTCAGAGGGTGCGGCAGCACCCCCCGGACCTGTCATTCCAGCACCTACATTGGTAGGGATGAGGACTTTTTTCTTTACAGGCCCACATAGAGGGATCTGTTTATACTAGAGTTCTTGCTCCCATTTTAACTAGTTAATTGCCAGAGTGCTCATCTTAAAACAAACCTAGAGGAAACACTTGTGGAGTGTCTAGGTTAGCCTTTGACAAGTTGTGTTAATTTGAGTTAGCTGGCAGTCAATTAACTAGAGTTTCTGCTCCTATAGTAACTCTAAACTAGATGTACAGTGACAGATTTTGCTTTCTATCTAGGGCCCTTGTCTAGACTGGAATTTCATGGTAGCACATGTTGGCTAACCTGCCACTAACTCAGTCTACAGCCTTGTCTTCATTAGGAATAAAGGTATAATCTAACATTGTTAAATCCTAGTGTAGACAAGGCTGTTAGTTGGTTGAGGTACTCCCTGGGGGGGAGCTAGGCTCTAACTTAACCCATTTTTAGGACATGTTAAAAGTAGTGTGTCTTGATTAGCATGTACTAGAAGGCAAGGTAGACAATAGTTGAACATAACACCTCAAATTGTAGTCTAGACAAGGCCTGGGGGGTTTATCTAGAGTACGGAAGAGTGATCGGGAGTGACTAACTCCCTCCCCCCCCACCCCAAATCTTTTCCCTGATGCAGATTAATATATTTTATTTCAGTTTAGTTGATTGGCTCCCTCAGTATGGGCCTCAATGCATTTTAAGATTTGCTGCCTCTACATAAGGATTTTAAAACATGTTATCTCTTTAACACCTTGTACCCTAATCTAGCCATCATTGACAGCTCTTTCCCATTTCTGATTGACTGAGAGTGGGACCCAGTCCTTGAATATTTCTTGATTTGGTTAGCTATCTTTGTGCTGCCATCTGAAGATGTAAAGTGCTGCAGAATCCAGGTGTGTTGGTTCTGTATTGCCTGAAGATGTTGGGGCCCTTACTCTCACTTGGTGATTACAAGGGACCCTCTTTAAATGAGAGAATTTCATGAGATCATGTAGTTCTTTAGGGAGACTTCCTACCATCGACTGTCTATGAGCAGGCAGGAGAGGATTTAATTCTCTAGGACCTGGAAGTCTCAAATTCTGTTGAAGTGGGTGAGTCAACTCTGCCAAGCCCTGTTTCCAAGAACTCCTGGCCTTGGAAAGTGAGAGCCTCACTTAATCAGCTCCTTATTACACCCCTAACAGATCCTATTTTGAAGAATGGGGATACTTGGAATGACCAGGTTCTTATGCCATCAAGTTCAAGATCTCATGATGTATCTAGGGGAAATGACATGTCATAGGCACCTTGACACCCTCCCCAGTGGTCTTGGAGATGGTATTGGTTTTGAAGTCTGGTCATTCATACATCTCAAACACTGGGTGTTCTACAATGGAACTAGCATATGGTCTTGGCTCTTGTGAAACTCTACTTTTAGAGTGAAGCAGATGGGAATATTGATTCTAATCTGGTATCCTCCTCGTGGCAGTGGCTTGTATTGGATCCAGCAGTGAAAGGCAAAACAGAATTCCCTAATGCACTGTGCAATGCTGTGTGGGGGTAAAGGGGAGAAGTAATTCCTTCCTGGCCCATTTGGTAACGCTTTGGCCCTGAAGGGACCGTTGATTCCCTTAGCTTTTTATAGCACGTATAACTAGAATATCAGATGCACAATTGTTAAATTTAGTGGAGGCCTTAACTGTTCTGACTGAATAACTAGAACAGCGTTTTGTGCAATAATTGCTCTCTGCTTCCATTAAAAATGGAATAATTTCACTATAAGGCTTTTGCTTATAAGATAAAATCACCTGCATGGTGTGAAACTTGGAGCTGGAACAGTTCCCTCTCAGCCAGTGTCCTGGCATTGTAACAAATGACAACCTAAGGAGAGGTCACACATTCCTGCATTTTTAGCTGCCCCTTCTGTGCCTGGGAGATCAATGCAGAGCTGTCTGGTGGGCCGTGTACATGTATACTACTGAGCAAATAGACAGATATGCCAAAGATGCAGTTTCTTGCATTGGCTCATCCTTCAGCTGAAGATGGTTGTAATCTATCCTATAGAGCAGAGGTGGGCAAACTACGGCCCGGGGGGCTGCATCCAGCCCTTCAGACGTTTTAATCTGGCCCTCGAGCTCCTGCTGGGGAGCGGGGTCGGGCGGGGGCTTGCTCCACATGGCTCCCAGAAGCAGAGACATGTCCCATCTCTGGCTCCTATGTGTACGGGCATCCAGGGGGCTCTGCACACTGCCCTGCCCCAAGCGCCACCCCAACAGCTCTCATTGGCCAGCAAACAGGGCCAATGGGAGCTGCAGGGGTGGCACCTGCAGATGGGGCAGCGCGCAGAGCTGCCTGGCCACACCTCCACGTAGGAGCCATATCGGGGACATGCCTCTGCTTCTGGGAGCTGCTTGAGGTAAGCGCTGCCTGGAGCCTGCACCCCTCACCCCCTCCTATGCCCCAACCCCTTGCCCCAGCCCTGATCGCCCTCTGAACCCCTTGGTCCCACACTCTTGCACCCCAGAGCCCGCACCCCCAGCTGGAGCCCCCATCCACACCTCTGCCCCAGCTCGGAGCCCCCTCCCACACTCTGAATACCTCATTTCTGGTCCCGCCTCAGAGCCCGCACCCCTTGCTGGAGCCCTCACCCCCACCCGCACCCTAACCCCCATGAGTATTCATGGCCCACCGTACAATTTCCGTACCCGGATGTGGTCCTCAGGCCAAAAAGTTTGCTCACCCCTGCTATAGAGGTTGGGGTAGGGACTGGGAATTGAACTTCTAGGTTCTTTCACAGTGCTGCTCCAATGTGCTGTGAGAAGTCAGATCCTCCACTTCTGTGCCTACATACTTTAGCCCCTTCATAGCTGAATGTTTGATTCAGACATTCAACTTACTTTCCTACTTCATAGGGGACCCGTGGAAGTGTTTATCGTATTTTACTGATTCTATTTTTTCCCTTTTTTGAGGGGGTGGGAACTGATGCAAAGAGTGCTCAAGATCAGTTTGTGATGGAGCTAAAAATAGACACCCCACCCCCGTCCCATCTCCCAAGTCTACTGACTTAACCACAGGACTATCCTGCCTTTGCTGACTTCTTTCTAAAATGAGGGTACTTGCCTAGGTGCTGAGACGTAGTTAATATTTGTAAAGCATTTGGAGATCCTTGGATGAAAGGTGCTGAACATAGCAGCCTTAAAAAGCCCAAACCGCAGCCCAGGGCCGGCTCCAGGCACCAGCCCAGCAAGCAGGTGCTTGGGGCGGCCAAGGGGCAGGGGCGGCACATCGGGCTGTTCGGCAGCAATTCGGCGGCGGGTCCCTCTGGGAGGGAAGCACCTGCTGCCGAAGAAGAAAGCGGCGCGGGAATTCGGAATTTTTTTTTTCTTTCGCCGCTTGGGACGGCAAAAACCCTGGAGCCGGTCCTGAATGCAGCCTTCCAGCCTGTGCTCCTGCTATCTCTTCTCAGGCTAGTGTTCTAAATTTGCACCACAGTGATCTCTGAAGAACGTAAGACACTTCCGTAACTGGAAAAGGCCACCCAGCCTTCCTTGTTTCTGGTTCAGCTTAACCCATCTTCCAAACTGTCAAATGCATAAGTAGGACACAGTATGTGTGTAAATCTGGAGACTCTAAAGAGGCCCCTCTTTCTCCCTGAAACAGATCCAGCTTTCTAAAAACTTACTCTTCTGCAACTGCCAAATTCCTGGAGAACTTATCCCATATGTCTGACAGGACTACTTCACGCCAAGAGGAATAGTTCTCTTTACACCGATGCAGAGGTCAGTCGGAGTGATGGTCTGGCTTTCTCAGGACAGTGTTTGATCTCAGAGAGGAGTGATGCTAACTGTAGGTGGCAGGGTTCAGTATGAGGCTTGGCAGGTCTGTAATTGGCTAATGTTCTCATGTCACTCCATTTAAAGCTGGTGGAATCATCTGCTTGGTACCACATGCAGTCTCTGGGAGAGCAAAGCGCCTGTGTATGTCACGTAAGTCTCTCCCAGGCTGGGTGCAACTGAAAGGCTTTCTGACCTTGCAGGGATGGTAGGATCTTCTCTTCCAGCTGGCTTTGTATAGCAAGGGGACTGGATTGTTTGGCATTTGCCTTGTCTAATGAGACTTCTTATTGCAACACTTCATTTAAACAAATGCTTTGGCTACAAATCAAGTAGTTTCACTGCAGCTTCTGTAACTCCCTTTGTAGTCTTTGCTGAATGGCTTCCTTCCTATAGCACTGCTCCTTGCTGTCACTAAACAAACACCTGCAGCAGCAGCTGTGAGGTTGATAAGGCCTGATAGTGAAGAGACTGCTTTTCACCTCCAGTGGCAGAAGAAGGCTTGCACAGGGTCCTGGTATTTCAGGCAGCTTCCGTAGCAAACTCCAACACGACTGGCTCTTAAAATGCCCAATTTAAACCAGGCTGTGGCTTTGTACATAAAATTGAGGCACCCAGGAACACTCAGCACATTGGGTGGGCTGGCTAGACTCTAATGTATCATGTGTAGGGGAACTGACAACAGATTGTGCCACTCATAGTAATGGGACAGATGCTTTGGGAAGGGAAGAGGGGGAGGCTCCCAGTTCTTGAGCAGGAAGAAGGGGAATATCTCAGACATCCACTCTTTAAAGCGATTATCTTTATATTAATTTCCCTTCTTTCGAAAGGGCGGATGCTTTAAGTAGGAAGGGTCTCTATATTCCTCTCAAACTTTACCTGTGACTTATTTGATATCCTTCCAATGCACGCTGCTGACTGCATCAGGCACTATGCACCCCAAAAGTTCAGGATATTGGGTCATGCTACTGCATTTGTCTCCGTTTCTGTGACTTGTTGCCCTTATGCTCGTGTTCACTGCTGCCAGGCTTCTCCCCTAGTGACAGGGTTGTGAAGTTTGCTTGGGTGCAATCAGGGATTTGGAGCAATCAAATTTTTGAATTGCTCCGCTCCAGCTCTGGGCAAAAACCTACTGCTCTGCGCTCCAGCTCCGGGCTCCACTCCAAAGCCCTGGGTGCAATGAATCCTGTTGCATTTGATCTCATGGGACTGTCATGAGACCGCAGCAGGAAACTAAACTTCATGGGTGGAAGGAAGTGGTGATGACCGATGTAGATTGGATTTGGTGGGAGCCATCTGATGGCTCATGAGTTTCAACATTGTTCCTTTAATAGCAGGGTCCCATCATACTGTAAACTTGGGATCTCTGAAGTATCTAAAAGCTTCCACTAAACTAGCTTGACATGAGGGCAGGGCCTCCCCACTGAAGAGCTGTGCAGCCAGTGCATTCCTTTCCATCACCCTTGCTATTGTTTTTACCAGGAAAGGCCATTTTGCACTGCAGCCACGTGGCTTTCTACAAGGCTCTTGCTTATAGTATCTGGTAGGTAGTATGAGTTCTGCCCACTGGACGTAGACTTTCTCACCTGCTTCAGAAAGTTGTGGTCCTGGTTCTGATGGAGTTGGATTCATGTCCAGGGCTGACACTGCAGCCAGGAATGTGGTGGCTGTTGCCGCTTTAAAGGGGTGTCTCCACTAATCTCTGAGGTGTCCATATGGAGCTTAAAGCCTCATAGGAGTAGGTCTATTTGAGCAGAGTACCTGCATTTCAGTGCAGTTACTAAGGACAGTAGAAAGTCCAACTGATCAGCATGGAAAGGGAGCAATACTGTGTCTGGCAAACTTCATGGGGAATTGTAGGCAAATAAGATGAATTCCAGCACTGGAAAGTGCAGTAAGGATGCGATGATGTATTTAACAGTGAGACACTTTGTAAGAAAAAATACAGTAAGGTCACTAAAACAGCAAGAGCCTCTGTCCTGGCAAATATGGCATCTCCCACTGCATGAGGGTCTATAATACTTTACTGGAGCACTGAGTTATAACTGACTTGGGGTATGTCTAAACTGCATGCAAAAAAACCCCATGGCAGCAAGTCTCAGAGCCCGGGTCAACTAACTTGAGTCATGCTACAAGACTAAAATAGCAATGTAGACATTCCTGAGCGTGAGCCCTATGAGTCTAAGTCCATTGGCCTGACCTCTGAGACTTGCTGCTGTTCTGGCTGTTTTTGTTTTTCTGTGCAGAGATACCCTTTAGACTTCTGCTGAATTGCAAGCACCTCTTCCTGCACTTCTTGAGGTTCCCTTCCCTTCATGCCTCCACCCTGCCTCCAAACCCAGCCATGCTTAGATCTGGAGCTTGTCAGTTCTTTAGTGTAAGCTAAAGCCTCAGGTACTTAAAAAAAAGCCATTTTTGATCTTAGCAGTGAAAGTGTGAGAAATTTAACTGTTCTTCCAGATCATCTGCATTAGAGTTGTGGTGTTTCCACCATCCATATACAGATGACCTGGTACAGCATAACATGGCTTGTAAATGGGTAAGACTCCTTAAATCAAACCAATGGAAGGGATAGGTAGTAGTCTGATCTAGATGATCATTGTATTAGAGATCTTGGGTTATGGTGCAGTTAGAGAAGGTTACAAAAATGCATTGCTTTTTCTTTTTCTTTTTCCGATGAGGTAGGGGAAGAGACCAGGGCTTGAGAAGCATCAGGCAACTAATAGCCAGAGGCTTTCTAGTAAAATCCAGGATGAGTCCACCAGCAAAGTCCAGGTGAACAACATGAGGAGGATCCCAGTGCCAGAAGTGGCAGGCTGCTGAGATTTCCTACCCCTATGATGCCCCTGCATTTTGCTCAGAGGGTCCATGTATCTGCCTCTGGCTAGCAAGTGTTCTGCTAAACTTACAGCTATGTAACTCTCCTCTCTTCTTCCCCGCCACTTCAACCCAGAGCACAAAGCATGTCCTTTTCTTCTCCCTGCCTTCCTTATTTCCAAGGGTCTCTGGGATGGAGGGTCTCCACTGTCCTGCCTCTCCCATAGCCTCCAATGTCAGGTGGTTTGACCTCTGTGAATAATTCCAGTGATTGCTGCCCATAAGCCTCTCAGCAGCAGCAGAATAGAACCAGTATGTGGGTCCGCGTCCTTTTTGGTCGCAGCCATGAAACTGACTTGTTTGCAGACTCGGAGAGGTGATACTGGGTTGGTGGGGGCAGGGAGAGTCTCAATTTTCAAGCTTTTTTTTTTCTTTCTAACCATATGTATAGAATCCTTTTTTGGGGGGGGGGGTGTTCAAATTCTGCAGCAATTGATGGCTTAGTCCTGCCTCAAATTGCCAAGGAAAGGTTCCTACACACCTCTCAGGAGTAAGACTGTAAGTTTGAGCCCCCAGCCCTTACAGATCCCTGGAAAGGCTGATGAGAAGCCTTAAGCGAAGACTGTAGTTTATCAAAGGTTTAAATTCTGAGAAATGTACTGGTGTGTGGCTTTGGTTTCCGTTCTCTGTCAGACTGCTTCCCTCTTCTGGGGTGCTAAGCAAACTTTTTTATTTTGTGAACAGGAACCCAACAGTGGAAAGTCCTCCTTGTCTCTTTCTCTCCCCGCCCCCTTCCTGCTCCTCCCCCTCCATGATGTCATGGCCTATCTTTATCTCCACAGAGATTAAAATACCTCCACCCCCTTTCTCTGTCTCTTCCCCCTCCACCACGACCAAAAGATAGTTTTAAGTCTGTCCCCTCTTATCAGCAAAAAATCCATAGGAAGGAAGCAAGTCTGTGCAGGCCTAGCTTCTCAAAGGAAGTGTCAAGCTGAGCTCCAGCAGTTTCTGAATGCTGAGGGGTAGGGATAGCTCAGTGGTTTGAGCATTGACCTGCTAAACCCAGGGTCGTGGGGTCCCTTCCAGCTCTATGAGATGGGTATATCTCCATATATATTATGAGGGGTTTTTTGGGTGGTGGTGGGGCGAGACACTTGCAGGGAATTCAGGTGGGGTTTGTTTAAATCTAAGGCTCCTTTCCTTAATAAAGTACGTTTGGGGATCATGCTTGTGCAGTACCTAACCCAGTGGGACTCTATTCTGATAACTTTGTTCTGTCCAGTTCCAGGTGGAGGGTGGGTGGGATTTACCTGAGCCCAGTGAGTGAGGTATGGTCTGTCCCTGCTAGCCTTGAATCCTGAACTCAAGAACTCTCCCGATACAAACCTGCCATTAGGCTGACTTAACTCTGCATGTCCGCTTCTGGAGCTTGCTTCTACACAGAGGGAAGTGGGGCTCCTCAGAACAAGTTCTATATTAATTTGGCCAGCAAAATGAAATATTAAATAGGACTTTGCCTTCAAGACAGTGAGTTGTACCAGTCTCTCTGGTGTTGCTACTGGAAGGGTGGGGATGGAATGGGGGAGGGGACTTGGCTTACAAATTAAAACCAGTAATAATAACCGTATCCCCATTTTTAAAACGTAGTCTTTTTTTTTTTTTTTTCCCCTTCGTTTTCTTCACACCCCTTCCCCCGAAACTGTTAGAGACAATGTGGTCAAGTGGCATGGTGTTCTTCTCTTTCTCCCCCTCCCCCCAACCTTATATTGCCAATTTAAGTGTGTCTGTCTCTTAAACAGCAACATAAAATAGAAATGTTTAATAGACTTTCTCCATATTTACACCTCTGCCAGCAGTGTTGGGAGCATCCTGGTGCATGGAAACCAGAAGGCAAAACTGGCTAGTTGAAGCCGTATTTTACTATTTGCTATTTTTAGTCAATTTCAAAAGACGAATTAAATATAGTCTTGGTGTTGCAAGTGTCCCAGTCCCCTGACAAATGCCTTGCAGTGAGTCCGTTCCCCTCATTTCCACAAGGGAAACTCTGAAACTGATTAGACAGTGCAGTCAGATACACAAAGAGCACAAACCTAAAATAACAAATAACTCTTCTCTAGGAATCTTAAGTCATTGGTTATAGTAGTAATAATCTAAATGACTTTCAGACAGAAGCCTGGTGTTGGAGTTTTATTTTAGTTCACTGGCTGTTCTGGGCATTTGAAAAGTTGCAATCAGCTTTCCTCTATGTTGAGCCTACTTCCTTGTTTGTGCTATGAACCCTTCCTATCTTGCCAATAACACCCTGATTCTGGTTTGTCATCACTTCTGTTTAATGATCCCGGATGGCACTTGGTGTGTCTCTAAAGCATTTGTTACTTCCTGCCGCATTTATTGCTTGCTTATTAAAAACAAGCTGAAGAAACTCTGCAGTCCTAATTGGATGACTGCTATCCCTAATGCCCGGCATCTCACTGGGCACCCCTACTCTGCCTATCTGCTCAACATATAAATAAAGCTAACTTCTTAATGATGCCTCAGCTACAGGAACCAAACAAGAAAAGCTTTCACTGTTCAGCATCAAGATGGAGTGGAAACAACTCTATCTAGATTAGCCTGCTTGTCTTATTTGGTATCTCCTATCAGAAATTCAGCCTCATTAGGGACTTTGCCCTTCATGGTAAGCATTCTTTACTTCTGATCTTGTCTAGAGGGGAGTTCAATGCTTCCTATTAAAGGTGACAAGCAATGTTATTGGAAAGGAGGCAATAAACCCACCAGTTTCCTTGGCATGTTCCACTCTTACCCCTCCAATTCAATAACAGTGATATTTCTGCATCATATGATAAGCGACTTCATTTTAAATGTCTGTCAGTTACTTTCTTAATGACTTCAGGTTTGCTCTCAGGGAGCAGGAATCTTACCCCCATTATTTGATATGGATAACAGACACCCATCTACATTCACTTTGTTGTTGGTAGGTAACCCAGCCTAGAAGCTGAAAGTTAAGTGTTGCAGCCTTAAAAGAAGGGCTGCAAATAGGTTTTGTTTTGTTTTCCTTCCTGTTAGGCTGGACTATTTATTTATTTATTTTATTTATTTATTTATAAGGGGCATTGTTTCTTTTTAAAGGAAGGGGTTAAATTTGTGACCGGGCATCTTCCTTGCAATCTCCAATGTCCCTCTTGAAAAAGCTATTATCGAGTCATGGTGTTTGGTATCACAGCTGAGTTCGCAGCCAGGTTCTGTGTATAGTAAACTGTGTGTGTATTAGAGATAATGAAATGCCTCTGGTAGGGTGTGTTACTCAGGCAACTGTGTATTTCCCACCTGCACTTAAAGTCCAAGGCCTTTGTTAATGTCAACAGTACATGCTGATCAGGTGTTTTCTGCTCACTTGTTAACCTGATTGTTCCGTAACTCTAGTCCTCTAGGGAACACTGTGCTGTAACTGGTGTGTTAGTAAAGAAAAGGCTCATTAACTCTGTCACTATTCATTAGCTGGTGGTGACATTGAGCCTGCCTCTTTCTCTCATTAGAGAGACAAGGTGGGTGAGGTAATGTTTTATTGGGCCAACTTCTGTTGGTGAGACACACAAACTTTCGAGCTACACCGAGCGCTTCTTCAAGTCTCACTGATCAATAGTCATCCTGATTCTCCTTCAGAACCCAGCCTCTGGGAACACTTCCCTGCCTAAGCTCTCAAAATACGCTAGTGTCATGGCTAAGCTTTAAAGTGAGACTGTTACAGCAGTTAGTGCCAGTGTTCCTTATGCTTTTGAGGTCCTCTTAGTGTGTCTCTCCTTCCTCCTCCTCCCCCCCCCCCACCCCCCATCACATCCTTGGAAAGGTTTCTCACCCCCTGGAGTTAAAGGCAACTTGGTTTTGAGTTTCTTTAGCTGTGAGTGGTTATTAATGGACAGAGTTGTCAGCCTTGCAGTGGGAACTGGGCATGTCTCCTACGGTAGGTGAATGAACTCCAGATGGTCTCCAGCTCATCAGACCTTGCTTTGTGGAGCTGTGCTTTGGCAGAGATTCCTGTTTTCTGGCTTTAGGGCTTGCAGTATGGGAACAAAATGGGCAGCTACTTCTTACAGCTTGGGATCACAAAGCAGGGTTCTCAAAGCTGGAGAGTGTCTACTGGCTCTTAAAGATCAGCCCATCAATACAACCTCTGGGCATATCCCTCTCAAATCTAATCTCTCTAGAACTATGTGCTAGTTATTCAGATATGAACTGAGCCAGCAGTTTACATGTTCCCTACCTAAACTAACGACACTTCCTTGGACCGTCAACCAAAAGACTGTCCTGTGACCTGAATGTCTGCCAGGTTGTTCAGAGGGGGAACCAATTTGAGAGTGAAGGGCTCTCCAGCAAGAATGCTGCCTCTCCCAAGGGAATTCTCAGCAAGTGGACCCTAGGTGACCTCAGTAACTAGGATGGTACAAAGGGGAAGGATAGGAGGGCAAGTTACAGAAGACTTTAGAGATTTAAACCCAAGACCAGGATTAGCACCTGGAAGCAGATAATCCAGTACACCCTACAGGGCCCAGGTACTCTCTTCTTCTGCTGAGGAAAGGTGCTCCCACTACAGAAGTTCCTGAGTTAGTTGGTTGGGGTGATGGTGTGTGGTGGTGGTGGTGGTGGTGTGTTTTTGTTTTTGTTTTTTTGGGAACGCTCACTGCATGGGGCCAACTGCCAACCTGGAGGCAATGAATGGCTCAGATAACTGGGGAAGCTCTATTGCAAAACAAACTGTGTGTGTGTGTGTGTGTGTGTAAAAGCCAGGGACAGAGTAGCTGCAGGCTGCAAAAACAAGGCTAGTCTCTAGAGAAGCCTGAATACACAGCAAAGAAGGGTGCGGGAAGAGAATTGGCAGATGGCTTCAGCCACACCAAGGGAGCATGAAAAGGAATGAGGGGGAAGCTTCTGACTCCGGTACCACTGCTTTGATTTCACCCTAGCCTGACGACGACATCATCATGTTTTCTATTAAGCCTCTGGCGTTTAGGGTAGTGATGAAGCTCCTCCACTCCGGTCTGTTTCTGGCAAGTCTTTCAATGGTTCCCCAGCTGTGCCCCAGGTTTTTCAGCTCCGCTTCCACAGCTCTTCACCATGTTTTCGGGTGGCCTTGTTTTAGCTTGCCTTCAGGTGTCTATCTTATTGCTACTCTGGTGATGGAATCCATTTCCATCCAAAGCACATGACCAATCCATCTCCAATGCCTCCTGACAATGATGGTGCTCGAATCCTCTTGGCTGCACTGTCAATAGATCTTGGTTTGAGATTGTTCTGGGCCAAAAGATACGGAGGACTTTTCTGAGGCAAGTTGTATGGAATGAAGACTGTTTAGACATGTCATACTTTCTCATTCCCCAGCATTCTGCACTATAAAGTACTGTTGAAAGTATGCAGCTCTGATAAATCTTGAGTTTGGTTTTGGTGTTGTTGTATTTTGATGATTTCCAGACTGTATTTAAGCCCCTGAGGTGTTCCTGGCTTTATTGAGTTTGTTTGTTTGGTTTTTTGTTTTGTTCCGGATGTCCTGGCTTGTTCCACTGTCCTGGCTGATGGTGCTGCCCAAGTATGTGAATGTTTCTACATTGGTGAGAACATAATCCTCTATCCATACTGGGTGATGGTGAGGCAATATTAAAGGTCATATCTGTCTTATTGTGGTTGATTTTCAGTCCAATTTGCTGGCTGAATGTGTTGTTGAGGTGGGTTTTTTTTGTATATGGTGTTGGGTTTGTGATAGGATAGTGAGATCATCTGTGAAGTCCAGGTCTTCAAGGGATGAGAAGAGCATCCATTTAATGCCTCTTGGCATGTCTTCTGTGTTCTGTTGTATGCCGCATAACCCAGTCATCTCCAATCCTCTTCAGCATTGCCATCATGACACACCCCTGATGTACTCCTGCTTTGACTTCAAAACTGAGCTCACTGTGATCAACACTGCATGTAAAGTTGAAATAGAAGCTTTTGATGACTGATTATATGGAAAGGAATTCCATATCCCTGCAGAATGTGCCATAGGCTGGTCCTGTGAATGCTATCAAAAGCCTTTTCAGTCTATGAAATTTATATAGAGTTGCCGTTGCCATTCTAAGCACTGTTCTATTGTGTTTCGTAGACTGAAGATCTGGTCTGTGCATCCATGCCCTTTTGAAAAAAGAGCTCGCTCTTTTCTGAGAATGCTATCAACTGCCTCTGATGGACTATGATCTCTCATCTGCTTTGCTTGGCACAGATAAAAATAGATCATGCCAGTTATTACCAAAGAAACAATCACTGAGTTCCTATCTTCACTATAACCCCATTGGTCCACTCATCTGGCACTTTTTCCCTTTCCCAGACTGATGTAAATAGAGGGACCAGGATAGATGCTGCTAATTTAGGCTTTACCTTGAACAATGCTACATTCAAGTTATCCTTGCCAGGAGCTTTCCCATTTTTTAAGGATTTGATGGCTTGAATGATCTCTTCCTTAGTTGGGGTGTCTGTGTTGACATCAAGATCTTCTTCTGCCTCCTGGATGTTTGCTTCCTCTTTAGGTGGTTCCCTGTTCAGCAATTCTTTGAAATGCTCTGTCCAGCACATTTCTTGTTCTTTTTCGGTTGTTAGTAGGTGGCCTTGTTTGTTCCTGATGAGAGTATTTGTTGGTGTCTGCTGTTTACCACTGATAAGCCACGTCATTTTGTAGATGGTTCCTTGTTCCACTTAGTAGATGGTTCCACAAGCAGCTGCATAATCTGGCAACACAAGCAGAGGATCAATATAATGCTGTTTGTCTGGTCTCACAAGGCGTTTGACCTCCCGATGTGCCTTGCTATACTGCTCGTGGTATTTGTCCTTTAGCTTCTGAAATTTTGTGTTTAAAACTTTTTTTTTTTTATTCTTCAGGGCTTGTTTGGTTTCTATGGAGTTCCATGTGCTGGGTGTAATCCACTCCTTCCTTCTCTTCTGCTTGTAGCCTAGACAGGCTTCACTGCTCTGTTTATAAATTGCTGTTACTTTGTCCCATTTCTTGTTGATCTCCTCATCTGCATTTCCCTCCTCTTCATCAAGGTCTGCAAGTGCTTAAGACCTGTTCTTTAACTGACGAATAAAGGCTTTCTGTATTTCAAGGGACTTTAGCTTGTCAATATCATAACGTCTGTGTCCCTTGTTTGGTGGCCCACGCTTCTCAGTTTTAGTTTGATGGGGGCTGTCACAAAGCGGTGGTCGCTGCCAACATCTGCACCCCTTCTCACTTTCACATTTGTCAGTGAGTGTTGCCATTTGCCATTGATCAGGATATGGTCAATCTGGTTCTTATCTCTGCCATTTGGAGAACAGCATGTCAGCTTGTGAATTTCACGATGTTCAGATAGCCGATGACTAAGTCATTCATATTACAGAAATCAACAAGCCTTTCTCCGTTTTCTTTCATAGTGTCACACCCTTGTCTTCCCATTGCTCTGTCGTTTGTGT
Source organism: Terrapene triunguis (assembly GCF_002925995.2). Taxonomy (NCBI): domain Eukaryota; kingdom Metazoa; phylum Chordata; order Testudines; family Emydidae; genus Terrapene; species Terrapene triunguis. The sequence goes on from NW_020664447.1 coordinate 28,167,124, forward strand.
TGTCCTTACCAACCTTGGCATTGAGGTCTCCCATGACGATAGTTAGGTCATGGCATGGTACTTTCTCTAACTCCGCCTGTAGTGTAAGGTAGAATTTGTCCTTTACTTTTTCATCACTGTCATTTGTCGGAGCATAGCACTAGCCTGACAACAGCTACCTAAACCATTCCCTCTGCTTTGTTGTCTACATCCTGATCTTGAGTTCATACCTTATTTCTTAAATCCTTAGTTTCAGGGGGGTTGCTTGTTTGGACTATGAACATGTAAACATCATGCAGCTCTTCTGGGTGGATGACTCTTGCCTCAGGGAGAGATGACAGCACTTTGCAGCCCATCCTGAGTTTTGATTAAATACAATGTTTCTTGGTCCTGAGGTGATGCTTCCCCCTCGGTTTGGTTGGTTCTGTGTGCCTTAGTATCTATTACTGTCTTGGAGGAGCTGTGCACTTCCCCATCAGCACCTGTTGCGTTTCAAGAGGGCTAGCTCTTTCCAGTCATGAGCTGTGCTTTCTTTGTGTTGTGTTAATACGGGAAGGGTCACTGTAGAGCAGTCTAACAGGAATCAGCAGAGCTGCATATGTGGGAATCCAAGACTGCAATAGCAGAGCACACTGCAGGTCCGTACTGAGGTCTGGTATCAGAGCTGCATAGCGAGAGCTTTACATAGTGACTTGTGCCAAATATAATCAGCCTCGCTTTAGTGAGCACCAAACTCCCTGAGTTTCCATGAGCTGCTTGTGAGGTCAAGAAGAAAACTATTTAAAGAGCCCTGGCTTGCAATTTAACTAAAATAAAACAAAAACAAAAAACCCCAACCTTAAGTAGCCATCCTATCCCTCTGGCCCTTGTCTTTTCTGTATAGTGTGAAGAGAATTGAACTCTCTCTATGCTTTCATCTTCCCACTTCCTCAGGACTCCTGGTTCCCACAGCATCACCTTACAGCTCACCATTTGGGAGGGGGTAGGAATCCCCCAAGTTTCCCAATGCCACCTGTGCCTTACTTTTTGTAGCCACCTTTGTGGATAGGGGGAGGTGGCTGGGCTCATATTACAGACCTGAAGTGCAGCATTGAGTCATGCCCGTCCCCCTGCCCAGCCCCTAACAAAGAGGGGCTCTGTTCTCCTTTCCTCAGCTGCTGGCCTCCCCGATTATGTGCTCCAGCTTCACTGCCGTCCGCTCCGAGCCTTCAATACTTGTGCGTAATACCCTAATGGAAGAATCATTCCCCACTCCTGGCCTCAGGGGAATAAGGGAAGTGGCCCCTGCACTAATCCTTGCCCCATACACACTGCTGCACTGTTCTTTGCAGGGGCAGGAACCCATTGGTGAGCAGAACCCCTCGGCTCCTAGACCTGTCTGTTCAGAGCTGTGGAACTCTCCTGGGTTCAGGATTTACATCCCCCCCCAGCCCCATCTAGTTTTAGGCTGTGGAGCCTGGGCCAAACTACTCAAGAAAGGGAGCTGGACATTACTATGGACAGATGATTGGTGCAGAACAGCGAACTGTAAAGATATTTAAAGAATGAGGCCAATATGGTGGAAGAGGGAATGTCATTGGTGAATGGTGCAGCCTCCCATAGAATATTTTGTCCAGTCTGCATCTTCAGAAAAATAATGCAGAACTAGAGGAGGTGGTTCAGAGAATGGCAGTGAAACTTGTGGTCAGTTGACTAAAAGACTGAAATTGTTAACCTTGGGGGGGGCTATGGTGAAGCGCATAAAATAACTAATCCTAGAAAGGTAAATCAGGAACTTCATAACTCAAGGACAAGAGGTCACTCAAGGAAACTGAAAGGTGGCAAGTTTGAAACTGAAATACTTTTACATAATGTAATTAAACTGTGGAATTCCCTGCCACATGCAAAGTTTTTGGCCTCAAGAACATCAAGATTCCAAAAGAGAGAGTATTAGCCCTTGTAAATGAATATTAACAAATTCTTGTAGAAGAGATTGAACTTCATGCTTCAGATGAAGAGATCAGGATGAGCCCTAACTTTGGGGATGCATATTATCCCACATCTGTTCTTATACCTTCCGTTGAAGCACCTGGTGCCTGCTACCAGTTGGAGATGGGATATTGGACTGGATGGACCCCAATGTCCTACAGGCTTGATCCATTATGACAGTTGTTCTCTACCTCCAAGTCAACAAGCCTTTCTGTCACTTCTTGCTGAGTTGTTGCTGTTCGGGATTCCACTGTTGCCAACTCTCTCAAATCTTGTGACTGTTTTTCCTTTCCTTTCAGCCTCAACTCTTGGAGTCAAGTGACTAATAAAACAGATTTTCTTGGGGTGGATTGTTTGTTTTTTTAAAGCAAGCTTTTAGCTCGCATGGTTGCAGAGAAAATCTTCAGCACGTGATCTGAGCGAACCCGAACAGCTCAAACAAGAAGGCAAAGAAATCCCAAAATTCAGTATTGTCAAAAACTTATACTTAAGCAAATCTCATGATTTTTGGTGCTGACTCATGCTCCTTTTTTATTTTTATTTATTTATTTATTTTAAGGCTTTAATGTTGACAATACAGGGATTTGGTTGTAAAGTAAGATCAGAAAAAGCCCTTGCAAGGACAGACTTGTTTCTTAAGCACAGAGGCCTCTTTCCCTAAGCCCACCTTTCTCTCAGCCAGTACCCTCATTGGGTCAGGGAACTTCTCTCAAGTGTTCTAGTGTATGTTGGGATTTTGGGGAGGGAGTTCTTATGTTTTGGATATAAACTTCTTAATGGGAACTGTTTTTTCTGAATTCCATGCTTACGGCTATGAGCTGTGAACTGGGTGCCCAGACCTACAGCCAGGGGCGGCTCTAGGCACCAGCAAAGCAAGCACGTGCTTGGGGCAGCCCATTTGCAGGGGCGGCAGCCGGGGGATCCAGCATGGGAGCTGAGAACCAACAGGGGGCCCTGGGAGCTGGAGTTCCTTGGTTAGCTCCCTGCCTATAGAGCCAGCCCTGGAGCAGGGAAAGAACTACATTTCCCAGCATTCCCTTGGCCACTACCAACAGGAAAGAGGGGGAGGGAGTGAAGTAGCTGAGACCTCATGCTGCAGTGAATGGAGAGCTGCACTGTGAAGGTAGGGATACCATATTTTAACATTCAAAAAATAGGACACTCCACGGGGAGGGAGGGTAGCCCCACCTTGCCCCTATCCACTCCCTCCGACTGCCCCCCACAGAAACCCCAACCCATCCAACCCTTCCTGTCCCCGGATCACCCCCTCCTGGGACCCTTGCCCCTAACTGCCCCCCAGGATCCCACCCCCTACCTGTCCCCTGACAAACCCCCGGGACTCCCATGCCTATCCAACCGCTGCCTGTCCCCTGACTGCCCCCCCGAACCTCCGCCCCATCCAACCCCCCAGCCCCCTTACTGTGCCACTCCATGCAGCGCCAGACACACTGCTGCATACATGCTGCCGTGCTCCCCCACAGAGCCACAGCCCCCCCCCCCCCCCCCCCCCCCCCCCCCCCCCCCCCCCCCCCC
>NW_020664447.1:28170703-28189550 GCF_002925995.2 Terrapene triunguis
TTGGCAAATTCCCCATAGAAAGAAAGAAAGAGGAACAAAAGAATAATAAAGGCACCTCAACTTTTCTTCATTTATGTAGGACAGTCTTATAATATGCATCCAGATATCCTCCAGTCACACAAGCTGAAAATTGTTCCACTTTACTGCAGTTCTGTAACCATATGGGAACCAATCCTGTCTGTGTTCTGTGCACATCTAAAATTCCTGCGGAATGACCTGCTGTGGGAGTGAGTTACCAGTGACCCAGGGCTGTGGCGGAAGGAGGGTGCAGGTGGTGGGGGAGAGAGCCCAGGGCTGGGGCAGCAGGGGGGTCCGGCGAGGAGCCCAGGGCTGGGACAGGGGGCAGCCAAAATTTTTTTTGCTTGGGGGCGGCAAAAAACCTAGAGCCGGCCCTGCCTACAGCAAGAGGACCGTACCAATGCTCTAGCATCAGAGTGTGTGTGTCTAAAAAAAATACTGTGCTGGGGGGGAGATGCTCCTTGCTATGTGATCAAGTCCCTCCCCAAATCTGTTTCCCCATTTGTGAGATGGAGAGAATACTTGCCTACTTTACTTTGTTCTTACAACTCCCTGTTAAGTGCTTTAACATCCCCCTGCACCTCTGTGCCTCCCTAAGTATTAAGAGACTCTCGTGAGCCCCACTGGAGACAACTAAGTGGTCATGTGACTGCCTAGTGTCTACTGCAAAACTGTCATGAACCCTGAAGAAAAAGTGGTGAATCATTTCTGGGGACACTGACTCCTAATGCTAAATCCCTATTGGCTTGGGCAGCAGGTTACAGTATTTGGCTTTTATATTTCGGCTAGTGGAAAGAGCTAGAATCGCAACACACATACCCCACCTCTGTCTGGGGAGCTAGCTCCCTGAGAGCTTCATTGAGACTGGCTGAGGAACATGCACAAGAGTACAGGATGCTCGCTTGCTGGGTTTGCAGCAATCACACCCCTCGCTCATGATCGTGTCATGAGCTAAAAGAGTGTGAGGAGCTGTTGTATAGTTCCCATCACCAAGTACAATCCCTCATGCAAACAAGAGTGTTGTTAGTCTTGGCAGAAATCAAGAAATTAAAAAAAAAAAAAGACAGTAAAAACTGAACTACTTCCTAGAGGTTGTGATAAAATGGGAAGTTTCTGCAAGACTTTTATGAAGCATAGGCCTCTGTACACTGCATTGCTACCTACTGAATAAAAAATGGTTAATACTGCTCTTGGAACGGTCCAGGAGACCTTGTGTGGGTGTGACCTTGCTGTCTGAGGGGAATTAATACTGTCATTAATGGGCCCCTTCCATCTTAAAGCTCAAGGCCAGAAGTCTACACTGCAATGAAACAGCCCCAAAGCCTGAGCCAGCTGGCGTGGGCCAGCTGTGGGTGTCTAATTGTAGTGTAGACATATGCATAGTGACTCTTCCTACCCAAAAATGCTCATGTTACATATTGTGCTTGTCACCTATTCCAAGCTGTGTATTTTGGGAGTGTGACTGGGAGCAGGGGCTCGGTCAGAAACTCACTGTAACAGTCACTTCCCCATCAGTCATATGACAATAATACCTACGCATCGCTTACTGTCCAGCTACAGACCTAGGACCCAGTCCAGTCTTGGACTCTGCCTTGAAGACAGAGTAATACCTCCTTGCAGAATAGCTAGAGTTCAGCATTCCCTCCCTGTAGTCTAGAATGAACTGCTGATTGGTGGGGGAAACTGGCCAATTAGAATGAAACCTACATTCCAGTTTAGCCCAGAATTAACCTAAATATTTAATAGGATTAGCCAGAAGCTTTGGACTGAAACAAAATAACACACTGGCTTCCAGTGACCCTTGCTGAACAAACGCAAAGCCAGAAAGCTCTGCTGATGTTGTCCTAGGTTTTGTGGGTTGGCTGTTTAATTGGAATGATGCTTTACCCCAATCTCATCCTTCCTGTGGGTTACTTATGTCCTTTTAAAGAGACATCAGTCTTTGTTGAGCGAGCAACTCAAAAGCACTTTAAACTATGCTAAGAGGCTAGTTTTTCACATTCTCCCCAGAAGCTATCCTTATTTTGGAAAGGAAGGAACAGATCTCTGAGACGTGGAAATCTTCCCCTTTAAATATCAGTCACTCAACCAAGCTATGCCTTTCTAGGATGAAATAAGAGAAATGAATTCGATCCCTCCAGCTCTCTTCTGAACTCCCTTCACTTTGTCCACATCTGTCTGGAGTAGAACCCAGAACTAAAGACTATATTGCAGATAGTCTCCCAAAAGTATTACTGGGATGGGCTAGCCTCTCCTTGCACCAATATGTGATGCTCATCCAACCCCAAATTGCACTGGCCTCTTCTCTTCCCTCCCCCTCCACCCCCCATATTATGCTGAATGTTCATGTTAATTGGACAGACAGATATTCTGAAAGTTGTTTCAGGTATAGTGAAGCTGCATTGGCTTGTGGCAAAGAACTATGGCTCTGCAATGTCTGTCTTAGTACACAGGACAAATAGTGGAAATGTTTCACAGGATTCTCTTACCCATCTGGTGTCTCCCAAACATAAGCTCCAACACACTCTTTCTGTGATCCTCTGAAAACCAGACTCTACACACTGTGGTATGGTCATCAAATGCCTCTTGCTCTCACTCTTGTATTGTCTGTACTACTCTGGCCTGCATCATCAAACTGCTGCCTGAGGTGCTGGAGCCTGCGCTACTGGTACCTACATCCAGAGGCTTGTCATCACATTGTACTGAAAATGGAAAGGTGCATTTGCAGGCACATCCTTGTGACAAGTTTGACTGCCCATCTTTTAAGGGACCCTGAGCAAAGACATTAATTCGTGCAATTCAGCAGCATACAGCTTGAGGTCTGTATCGTCCTGCATGATTAAGGGTTCTCCTATTCACACAGGTGACTGGCTACTGGGTTGGGTTGTACAAGGCTGGCATGACCTAAATTCCAAGGCCAGAAGGGACCACTTTGATCATCTAGTCTGACCTCTGTATAACACGCTGGCCATAGAGTTGCCCCAAAATAATTCCTAGAAATTCTTTTGGAAAAGACCTCTTTGACATGATCTTTCAAACAAGGCTCTTGACCCCTTTTTTGACTGTCTACAGGCCCATAGGGAGAAAGGAAGAGAGCTCTGGGGGAGTAAGGAGGTAGAATGGGCATACAGAAAGAGCTGGACAAGATTCATTTCAAAGCTTAGCGGTGTCCTCTGTGGATATGGAGTTGGAGCCTCAGCTGATTACATATAAATAGTGATGGAATTACAAGGCTCCTAGCTGGTTAAATCCCTTCTGTGACTGTGGGCTTGTCTACACTTACATTTTATAGCACTCTAACTTGCTGGGTCGGGGGTGAAAAATCACCCCCCTGAGCGCTTTAAAGCGCTAGTGTAGACAGGCTCAGAGCGCTGGGAGCCAATCCCCTCTTGGAGGTGTATTACCAGGAGTGCCAGGAGAGCTGTCTCCCAGCGCTCACATGCAACCATGCTCGCACTTCAAAGCACTGCCACGGGAGCACTTTGAAGTTTCCAGTGTAGACATACGCTAACAGAATTACATTGTAGGCCTCTGTCACCATCCAGGAAACTTCCACAAAGGTGGCACTTTGTCAGTGGTGGTCAGTCTGGTCCATCCTCTTCTCTGACAGTAAGGAGAACCCTTCATCCAGCTGGCCCAAACATGATCTCTACAGAACCAGCTATTATGTAGCTGGATCTCTGACAAAATGATGGCTCAGAGCTATCTCTAGTGATGACCAGTGCCCCTTTAATGCTGTCTAGAGGCTATATACTGACGTGGATTGTTGTCTTGCTTTTTTTCCCTTTAGATCCTGGAAGTGAAGGAAGATGGGGTCCGACTGTTTGAAAGTCACCAAGTATTTCCTCTTCCTTTTCAACCTTCTCTTCTTTGTAAGTATTCTTGCCTCTGTGGGAGGGCTTGAGATGAGCAACTCTGAATTAAGGGGTGGGCAGAAGGGACTATATATAGCCTCAGATGTGGACCTTTAGACTTCAGACTAAGCTAAAATTTAGTATAGGTGCCCACTCCAAAACGTCATTGACCCTGATGCCCCTTGTGGCTTTGTGGCTTCCAGCTGTAGACACTCCCATCCCCCTTCCCTGGCTGAAATAGACCGATTGCCCTATTCCACATACCCTGCCTGCTGTGTCTAGTGCCTACAGCCTCCTCTGTCAATGGAAAGGGGAAAGTGGGCCTACTTCGCTTCCCTGGAAATTTGCCATTATTGCATTCCTTTTTCTGCCACATCTGAAGCAGCAGCAACAGGATTGCTACAGAGCGGTGAAGCCACAAAACCTGCGGAGTCCATTGCAATCTTCCTCTTCTAAATAGTTCAGGCAGGCTTCACAGAACCATCATAATTTCACTTCAAGTCCCAGTGGCTGGTTTTGATTTTGAAAAAGCTGAATCAGTCCCAAGTTTTCCATTTGAAGTGGAATTTTTGAGGGGCTTGGGTGCAGGCTTGACTGTGGGATGAGGAGGCTTGGATTTTGGGAGGGGGGCCCAGTGTGAGCTGCTTCAGAATCCCTGATTGGTGCTGGCTCGCTTGGTTTGGGTGAGGATGGGAGGGTCTACGTCTGGCATATATTCACCTGAGTGTTTGGCCCCAACTTCTCCTTCAATCACCGCTCTTCCCCACAAAACTCCTCTTATGTTTGTTTTAATGGCTGGGATATCTGTGCCCTTCAGGGCTCTCCTCAGGCTGATCTAAATTGTAAGTCACGCTGGGATTGTTCTGACTCTCTCTCAAGGTGGTACCACTTGTAGTAGAAAGAGAGCCTGAGAGTATGTCTTGTATCAGAGGCCTGATGTGAGGCCTGAACTAAAGTAGTGGTCAAAGCCTCTGATACAAGACTTCTGTCTCAGGCTCTCTTTCTACTATACCACTAGGGTAGGGAAGCCTCAGGGAGTCTTCTCTAGAAATGCTGTAGCAGTGCAGCCGCACTACTCTCTTGCTTCAGTGTAGACACTCACTACAGTGATGGGAGGGATTCTCCCATTGCTCTAGTTAATCCACCTCCCTGAGAGGTGGTAGCTAGGTTGACAGAATAATTCTTCTGTTGATCTAGTGCTGTCTATGCTGGGGATTAGGTTGGCTTAACTATGTTGCTCGGGTGTAGATTCTTCACACCCCTGAGCATAGGCACCGACTTTCCAATGTGCCGGAGAGTGCTTGGCCCCCTCTCCACCCTATTCCACCCCCTTCCCTGAGCGTGCCATGTCCTCGCTCCTCCCTCCCAGGCTCCTGCATGCCATGAAACAGCAAATTGCCACGAGCGGGAGGGCAGGGCACTGAGCCACAGGGCCTGCTGGCGGGCAGAAAATCCTGGGTGCGTGCAGGGAGCTGATCGGGGAGCTGCCTGTGGGTGCTGAGCACCCACCATTTTGTGCTCCTGAGCAACGTAGCTGGGTTGATCTAACTTTAGTGTAGACCTTGCCTCAGACTCCAGCTTTCCCCTATTCTCCTGTGATGGTTAAACTCTGCCTGTCTCTCTCAACGTTGCTGAATATGTACGACAGAAGCCTGGTAAAATGAGAGCTTTGCTTTCCAAGCTTATCCTCTGACTGTGGCTTTACTCCTCTACCCCACACACTGTCATGCCTCGAGCTGTGCTATGCTGCAGCCTCCTGGAGTGCTGGCCTTGATGTTGCAACTGGGACACATCTGGATCTGGTTTCCTTCAGTTTGCTATGCTAGCTCTTTCCCTGCCATGTGTTTCTGTTGCTTCCCTCTCGGAGTAGCCAGGATTCCAATTAAAGACTGCTAGGGACCAAAGGTCATGGATGTTCTTAGCATACCCGAGGAGAGTCTTAAAGGGCCATCCGAGCTTTGAGGGGACTGGTTTTAATCTAGGTTAGTGAGGGGGGAAAAGTCCTACAGGATTGTATCTGGCTCTTCTGCCAATGCACACTTGTTCCCTGGCTTATCTGTAATTGCCCATCAGTTTTGAGGGGATGGGTTAGGATTTTGTTGCTCCCTTACCTGCCCATAACAGAAGGTATTACCCGGTTTATGGCGTGATACAACAAACTATCCTTTACAACCTCCTACTCCTCTGGGGATGGATGGGGTGAGCTGGGGTCCAGGGGGACCCTAAAGTTATTAAGAGATTTGTGACTTTCAGCTACTTTTTAGGCAGGTTCTGGTTTGCATTCAGCAAGAATAGCAACTTGTGGAGGGGACAGAACCCCCTGGATCATGGGGAGAGGTACCCTGGGACTATCATCCTGGTTCCAGGGATTGGGGCATTTCCTGTGTTCAGTGTAACTGTCTCAAAAAAGTGCAGGTAGGAAAATAGGGGATTAATGTGGCTTTCTTTTCTCCCCTCTTATTTGTTTCAGGGTCTCTTTGTGGGGGTTAGGGGAGCTGTGGGGTAACCAAGTTGTGGGAGTCTTGGTCGTAAATAACCTGCCTTCCAGAAGCCCTGCTTACCATTCCTGTGGAGATGGTTCTCTCCAACAGGAGAGGGAGGAGAGGCTGCATGTCTTACAATAGCTTGCAGTGCTGTCTTGCCCTATAATAACCCTGCTTATCTTTCCCTTGCTGCTGCTGAATGTTTGAGTGGGGATTGCAAAGTCTCTTTATTCCACACCCTCTCCCTCACTTCCTCCCTCCCCCCATCCCACGATTCCCCTTCCCAGCCAGTAAACCAGTGTTCCTGGGGAGCCCCCATGGGATAGCTCTAAGTTGGCAGGGGGGAGGGTGGAAGGGGGCAGAGCCAAGCTGCTCCTTCAAATTGATCCACAAACTGCAAAGTATTTTCCCACATTTTGCACGGAAAGAGGTCGAAAGATGCTGCGGGGTGGGGGTAGGGGGAGCGGCTGATGCTGGAATTCTGCAGCAGGGTTCTCAGGGACCTTGGGCCTCCTCTGGCTGGCTGCAGGTGACGGGAAGCAGCTGTTCTCTGGGCAACTTTCATCTGCTTCTTCTCCTGTGACGTTTCAGACAAATGCTGTTGTTTGACTTAGTACTAGGCCTCTGCCCAATGAAAAGCTGGGCTGCAGTGCTGAACTAGGGGCAATGAGTTAGGAGGGGTATTGACCAAATGAGGTCTGCACATCCCTCCCTGAGCCAGGCAGGATCCATTGAGGGCCCCATGTAAGTAGTAAAGGTACTACCCTACCATCTAGAGGGGTATTTGCTCTGGGGTCAGTTCTGAAGCAGGAGAGCCAAGCAGTATCCCCTGCAATTTGTCCTACTCTGTAGTGGTGATGGCGAGGGGGGAGGAGGTGAGAAACTATCCCAAAGCTGCTGTGTCCCTCTAGAAGTGTCCTCCATTTGGGGGTGATGCTCTCCTTAGCACAAGGATTCAGAGCAGACTTCTGTCTAAGCTGTGCCATGTGGGTGCACGTTGGTGGGAAGAGGGGACTTGCATTAATGCTCAATGTGCCCATGAGGCAACATGTGGGAGGTGGGAGCTGGAGGCTTTTCCCTTAGAGTAACTCAAGGACTGGATGGAGATGCCTTATACAAAGCATGTATCACAGTGAGATGGATCCACTGTGAATACTCAAGTCTATGGACTTTAATGCCTGGGCAGCCCTATCAAGGGTGCTGAGTGCTGTTTCTGGGAGTAGCAGGCAGGGCTGGCTCTAGCGTTTTTGCTGCCCCAAGTGCACGCACACCAAAAAAAAAAGAAAGCCGCGATCGCAATCTGTGGCAATTCGGCTGCAGGTCCTTCGCTCCAAGAGGGAGTGACGGCCCCGCTGCCAAATTGCCACCGGACATGCCGCCCCCCTCTTTATTGGCGCCTCAGGCACCTGCTTGCTACCCTGGTGCCTGGAGCCGGCCCTGGTAGCAGGGGCTCTTAGTCCTAGAGACTTTTCTGTCAAGCTGAGGCTAGTGAATAACGGGTGACTGCCCTCAACCTGAAATGACAGGCACGTGCTGGGGTGGGTTTGGTTCCAGCTGGGATGGATTTGGAGTGTAAAGCTCAAGTGGTTGGTCATTCCACAGATGATCAGTGGCAATAGGAAATGCCTATCCCTGCAGAGAACTTGCATGTTAATACCTATGATGACTGACTTTTGTGGTCCTATTTGACCCATCAGCTGTAGCCATGTGATTGGCACCTCCATCCTACTGACCTGGGCTGGAGGGAACCAATGCTATGAACGTGTCAAAACTATTCTCAAATCCAGGGATCTGCAGAATGTTTGGATTTCCCCTGTGAAGTCTGAGTGTGTGCATGCAATTAAGGAGTTACAGGTCTCAACCACTGTTGGGCTTTAACTGGGTGGCAAAGGTCTCCAGGTCCTGGGGCTCTGAGCTCCCATTTGCTGTCCACTATCTAGAAAGGACCAAAGGAAGGAATATTTCCTGGTTCTGGTTTCATGGTCAAGGTCTCTAACCTAGAGTTCTTGCCTGGCTGAAATGGACTCTCTGGGCCTATCAGAAGGTGATGGCTAAAACATTAGGGGAACACTGTGCCATTCTGGCTGCTGTTTAGACACTGAAATGACACCTGTCCAGTACTAGGTGATAGTCCTAGCCAATTGAAGTAGCCCTAGGGAGACCAGGAAGGATGTGTTGGAGGCCTGGAGACCTGAGCAGCCAAGGCAGGTCACACAGCTCCACTGAATAGAGAGAGAATTCACCTGTGCTTCCTGCTCTCCTTACAGCAAATGGGAAAGACAAAAGTCTGAGTGCTTCAGAGCTAAGGCTGCTTGGAGATGGCATTGTGGGGCTGAGGTGAGGGAAGGCTGAGTCTGTATATAGTCTATGGTATGTTGCTCTCCAGGTGTGGCTTTTTTATACAGTGGATGGTGAAGAGTAGACTTGCAGTCAAGGGGAGGCCACCTACTTTAGCCATCTAGCTTCATCTCTGAACCAAGTAAGCTGGGCAAGTGGCTGCTGCTTTCACTTTGGAGTCCATGATTCCAGTGTGGATGGGGGCTCCTAGCCTCAGTCAGACTTGCTGTCCATGTTGCAGGACCATAACTTCAGCCTTATTGGAAGCCTTCGCCATGTGCAGGCCTATGCAACATAGACCCTCTGAGGACGGGGGACTGAAATGTGTGGGGAGTAGAGGAGGCGTTTCCACTGCACTGTGCAGTTCTCTGCCCTACCCTCCTCTTAACATATATGCGAGTGAGGCACAAAGTCCCCTTGAACAAAATCCCAAAGTTTAAAATCAACCCTCAGACTTGCTGGTCTGTTAGGCAGAACGTGACCTCAGTCCATCTTGACACACCACACTGTCATCCCAAGATAGCACTGAGCTGGGCCCTGTAATTATCCTGCTAAGGGAAATACAATGTGAGGCCATAATTGCCACTTTCCAGTAGGCTTGGCTTGGTGTGTCACTGAAGTGAGTTTATTTTCAATGCTGGGTAGCGAGGCTGACACTTTTCACTCTGACAGGAGCCCTGGCTAGAATCCTGTAGGGGATAGGGTTGTAGGACACACCATTGCTTAATCCATTGCAGTTCACTGATCACTGCAGTTCCCATCCACAGACAGAGTAAGAAAGATGTTGCACTTGAGCTAGTGGAAGGAGCAACCCTACTAGCTGTGTTCAGTGAATTGGCATAGACATGGAGTGGATCTGAAATTCTGTCAGGGGATAGCAATGCAGCCTGTCTCTTTCCTTTCTCCTCTCTTCCCCGCCCCTCTGTTTTTCTACAGCAGCTTCCTGCAAGCACAAGATTTGCAGACTAGAGCAAAAGGCAGACTGAACAAAGGTCGTGGATTGTCCCAGTGCCTCATAACAAATAGCGTCCCAGGAACACAACTTAGAAGTAGTTCTGGTTTTTGTCAGCAACAGCAGAACATAGGTGACACCCCAAGATCACTGCTCCATAAGAAAGTCATATGAATATTTTTGAGAAACTGTGGGTTAAGCAGGAGACTCTCTCTCTATCTGTAAATTCACCCATCCCTAGGAATGCCATGTTAGCTACATCCCTCTCTATCTTGCATTTTAGCTGACTCCCTGGCTTGATCTGCTGTCCCAACCCTGCCTGGGATACTGCAGTGTGCTCAGGCCCACTGGAAGAGGGCCAGTGTGGCACTTTTCCAGTATTGGGCTAAACAGAGTCCAGTTTAAGATTAAGGGTGGGCACTAATGCACACTACAAGATCCAGTCCTCCTGCCCCTTACAATGTATAGCCTTTGCAAGCTTTCCACCACTGAGGTGCAATTTCTTTCACTCTCTCCCTTGTCTGCATGTAACTTATTTGTCCCTTAATTCTGCTTTAACTTGGGTGGTGAGTTTCTTATCCTTCTTGGTCATCTGCCACCAGCACAGCTACCAAGCACCCCTCCCAGCCATGCATTGCTGTCCCCTAAGCAAGGAAATGGAAAGCAGATTCTTGTGGGGTGTGATTACACTCCAGTTCCATGGACACCACCTGGTATGAGGCACAGAGGTGCAAGTCTGTTTGTGGCATTGGCGAGGACTGTAAAGTTACAACAGTCTTCAAAACCTATGGGAAGCAGAATTTCAGGAGCTAGCTTCTCATTTCCCTTGTTTCTACAAACCTCTGTGAACATGCTCCAGCTGGCCCATAATCTGCATCTTCCTCTCTTGGCTCATCTAGCTTTCTCTGTCCCATCCTGCAGTCTTGTCACTGTTTGGTTCAAGAGCCTTCTCGGCAGCTCCTGCCATCTGGAACCGCCTCTCTATTTTTGCCCTAAGTCTCGCGCTTCAGAACACAGCTGCAAACCTCTGTTCTGAGTGTGCCTTTTGCAGTTAAACAAATGAATGAGAGCCTGATCTGTGTGCTGCTTTAAAGGTATAGGGACTCTGCCCTCCATTTGTGCAGTGGGCTGTGATGCTGAATGGGGTATCTGGGCACTGCAGTACTAGCTGTTGGAATTAATCCAATATAAAAGATACTGTGGTACAAGGCAGGTACCTAAAGTGAGAGTTCTGTCTCAGTATAAGGGCCGGGGAAGTTGTGTGCATGTAACAAAATGTAACCACAATCAAAATGTAACCACAATCAATCTGGTGCCCCTTTATCCTCTCATCAGAAACGCCCTGCTCCAGATGAGAAATGTTACTGCTAATCCTCACCCCAGGCAGGCTGTGTGGTAGTTGGGGATGGGCTGCTGCTGCTGCTTCTCTCTGGAACAACCAGCTCTTTCTGGTCTGTGCTATCCCCAGAGTTTGCCAGCTGGTTGATGCCAGTGGAGTGTTATGGGTTTTGGTTGTAGTGTTGTCTGTTCAGTTTCCCTGTCATGTCTTGGCCCCATGCCAGAAGCTCAGCTGTCCCCCTCATGCACCATAGCTTGTGGCTTTGTTCCTTGGAGATGAACTTTCTGGTTGTGCATGTTACTCGTAGGAGCCCAAGCTCGACAGCACTGACTTCTGCATTTGATGCTTTGCACTTAAGCTAGAGTCAGCTAGACCTAGCTGATGCTCCCTTGAAGGGTCCCTATTGTAAGGCACCCCATAGGACTAGGTAGCTGGTTCCCCATCCCCGTGAAAGCACAACCCTGGATCAAGCAGCAAGGCTTTCTCTGTCCAAAAACTCCTATAATGCCTACCTGTGTGTGACACATACCTGCCTCTTGCTGCTCTTTCTGGACAGCATTGCTCTGTACTTGTATAGCTTGTGCCTTAAGACTCACTCCAAGCCTTTCAGGGCAGAGAGCCTTTTGACTGTCTGTCCCAGCTCTCCTCCCCTGCAGCACCAGGTATAACTAAAGCACTACATGAATAACCTCCAAACAGCAGAACCTAGAGCCTGTGTGCTGCTAGCTGGGACTACTTCCGGGAGTGACTATTTAATCTTGCTTGCTCGCTCTTGGGGAAGGGTGTGTGATGGGAGGAAGGGTGGGAACAGTGGGACACTTGCTGTTTAGCCCTTAGCCACCAGTCCCCCACTCCCTGTTTTGTTCTGTTTGTTTTTAATTGGTGACTTTCACCCTTCTTGCTCTTTCAGATCCTGGGTGCTGTGATCCTGGGCTTTGGAGTGTGGATCTTAGTCGACAGAAGCAGTTTCATTTCAGTTCTGCGTAAGGCCATGATTCATTCTCCTCTCTCTTTTTATCTTCTGGTTTATATCCTGTGGGAGATCTGTCCCTCTGTGTGTTTAGCTCTTTAAATACAAAGGCGTGGGAGGGACTTTTACGGCATAGCAGCAAAGACTGGCTTCTGGCTGGCTTTTAGAAGAACATCAATAGTTAATGATCTTGTTTAGAGGGGCTGTTGGATCAGCCCAGGGATGATAACCTTAAAGTGTGCCCCATTCAGAGAAAATACTTCTAAATAAAAGCTCTTGAGAAATCCTAGATCTCTTCCCAGACATAAGCTCCAGATAAATACATTACAAGCCACGTGGCTGGACCATTGCTACTTGCTGGGCCCCCAGTTCAAATGTGTTCTTACTTTATCTAGTTACTTTCAGTGAGCCCAGAGCTGTGCAGCGAGACTGCTTCTGCCCGAATATTTAATCCACAGAGGATATGGGTCTTGGGAGACAGCAAAAGGAGCAGCTGATTCTCAAGCTGTTTGCTGAAATGCAATGGATTACACGTTCATTCATTCATTCATTCATTTTGGTTGTTAACTGGGACCTGTATTTAATTCTTAATTGGAGCTTTTTCCTCTCGCTGTTCTTAAACCCACATTCTAGTCTGACGTCCGCAGCCCCCTGCATGTGTAGTAGTAATCTCCTCACTCACAAATACCCAGTCAGGAAAGGTGACTTGGGCCTGTTCAGTGGGGTCAAGGCATTCTGTGCCAGCCAAAAAAATTGAACTAGCTTTAACTGAACCTGGACTAGGGTGGGATTTAAAGGGCTTTTGGTTAGTTGGGTAATTGTCACCCACAACAGAGGTCACATGTTTGTGGCTTTCTTGTATTTAAAGTATTGGGTATTTTTATTTCATAAGTGCTTCCCACATCTCCAGAATTGTGGATCGAGGCTGTTGTGTGAGCCTAGCCTTGCACGCAATCTACAGTGGTTCAGCTTTATTCCAGGGAGTGAGGAGTAGCAGTAGCTGCCATGCTGAATCCAACTCGCTATCCAGTGACTCTGCAGGTGGCATTGGCTACCCAGCCATGTGCCGTGCATCTGTAGAGATGTGCGGTTTGGATGCCATGAGGAGGCTTTCTGGAAAATGTCGCCTGTTGAAGGGGAGGGAGATGGACCCTTATACTAAATGCTAGAACAGCCCCAAATCATTGATGCTTGCATGATTTTACTGCAGGATCTGGGTTGCTACTTCAGCTTCTACAATGGGAAGAATCACAAGGTGGCTACAGCAATGAGGTTGTGAATGGAGATGCATCCCTTTACACTTGCAGCCAAAGGGGTTTGCTCAGGGCCTGTCTACTTGCAGCATTCCAGAAGGAAACACCTGTTCCTATTAAACTGGATGATTTAGGTCTATGATTCGAACCTCTGTTGGCACAGCACCATTGAATCATAGAATCATAAAAGATTAGGGTTGGAAGAGACCTCAGGAGGTCATCTAGTCTAACCCCCTACTCAAAGCAGGACCAACCCCAACCAAATCTTCCCAACCAGGGCTTTGTCAAGCTGGGCCTTAAAAATCTCTAAGGATGGAGATTCCACCACCCTCCTAAAACTAACAAAATGTGCAGGACACATTGACTTGACTCTACAGGCTGCTCTTTGCTCTGCTTGGCCTCAGTCTTTCTGTGTCTTAGCTCTGTTGTTTTCCATTTTACCCTTAATCTCTGCTGAATGTGCACCACAGTGCTTTAGGCTTCCTTCCTTGGGATTTCCAAACTAAGTTCTTTCTCTGCCTACTCCCCTCTTTCCTGTACATCTTTCTTCCTCCCCTCTGCTTTTAGTAACCCTACCAGAGACTGGGGAAGAGTTCTGCACAGCAGGGCATTCCAGCATGCTGGCGAAAGGGCCTACGTGTCTCTGTTCTCCTTTTGGCTGCCTGCCCAGAACAGGAAGACATGGAGCAAGGGGGAATGGAAAGCAGGAATCTCCTGCCAGTAGAGTCTGCAGAACCTTCCTTCGAGAGCCAAGATGCTGCAAGCAAGGATCCTGGGATCTTTTGAAGACTTTGGCTCTGGGGTTGGAAATAACTTTTTTTTTTTTTTTTTTTTTTTTTTTATGTGGAAATGGCCCATCAATTGCCTCCTAGCAGTAAAGCGATTCTACACGTGTTCAAAGGCCCCAGTCATGCCTGCGTTGCTACAGGGGATTTGTGGAGCTCTCTGCTAACACGCAGAGTGTGAGCTTGGACTTTGATTTAGGGCTACCCCCATAAACACTTCACCCTGCAAGGCAAACGTGTCTAGTCACAGGGCCAAGATGTGATGTCTTGATGTTACATTCAGTCCCAAAGCTGTTGACTTTTTTGGGGGGGGAGGGCAGGGGTTGTGCTAATGTTCTGGATAATATATGGTGTGGGATTGTCTCTCAGTCTGGGTTGAGAGCTGGCTCAGGCTATTCCAATGAATGACTCTGGCCTTGGTGGTTACCTGCCTTCCTCCCAGAACATTCTAGTGGAATGTGTTTCCAATGACAATTGGGTACATGTTACAGCTGTGTTTAGGGAGTGGGGGGAGGGTTGGGAAGGGAAAACTATGATGCTCTCCTGGGCCTAGTCTTGATTTAAAGCAGATTTGTTTGCTGGGACTCCCAACCTAGGAAGAGGCATCACCAAGCTTTGTAAGTCCTGTAACCTCCCTTACTGGTCACACGACATCCAGAATTCCCCAGCATCATGAAACTCTTGTGTTGCTAAATGTCTTTCTCTGGCACTGTGAGGCTCCTTATAAGGTGGTTAAACCTCCCTTTTGTCTGCCTCCCTCCCACCTCTCTATAGGGGTGGGCAGTCTGCAAGGAATAGTCCTTCCATGACCAGCATAAAGGCAAGCCTCTGTTCTGCGGCTTCTACAATTGCTATTTAAGGACCGTCGGGAAGGAAGTGAGGACTGAAATGGCAGCGGAGCCCTTCCCCTATAAGGAAGGTTACACCTTCTAAATTGGGTGTAACATAAATGGAGGCAAGGGGGCAGCATCCATTCAAGGAAAGTGCAAGGGCTGCCGGTGGATTGTGCAAGAGGAGCTACAATTAGGCACGATCTGTATTAAACATGGAATAATGTATCCTTGCACTCCTTTATACACAGCTGGCCGGCCACTGGCATCCGAGCACTACATTCAAATTGTCAAGTAACCTGAATACCGCCCACCGTGGCCAGCCAACACCCGGCAAGCCAATTGGGTGTCTGTCTGACACACAGTCTCTCTCCCTCTCCCTCTCCCTCCCTCCTGGTCCTTCACAGTATTCCCTTCCTGCAAATGGATGGGAAGAAACTAGAGTGGAAACTGGACAAGAGTGTTTATAAAGTTGGATTTTTAATGTGAAAAGGCAGATGAAAGAGGGAGTACTTTGGTAGGAAAAGGGGTAGAACTTCCCCCAACATTCAGTTATTGAATATTAAGAATTTTGGAAATAGTGATGAGGTAGACAGGTGGGGTTGCTCCTGCCCCATCTCTAGGAGTACCAGTGTCTGCTCTCTGAGTCTTAGTCAGGGAATTGTAAGTGAGACACGAAGCTAAGGTGTGACTAGTCCTTTACTGAGATTTACAAGCAGGCTGAATGAGTAACTGCAGGTTCAAAAGTGTTTGTGAGAAGGGAGGCAACCTTTCTACCCACAGACAAACTTTTCTGTTCAGGTTTTGTCTAATGCCCCTGTCAACCGTCCTGCAGCCATGGATATGGGCCTTTAGTACCTGCACAAGCATTAATCAAAACACTTGGCTGTAAGTGCTTGTCTGTTGATGGCTGACTCTTCCCCTCCCTGTCTCCTACAGAGACTTCATCTGAATCGCTAAAGGTTGGTGCATACATCCTCATTGGAGTTGGGGCAGTCACCATGCTGATGGGGTTCCTGGGCTGTGTTGGAGCAGTCAATGAGGTCCGATGCCTCTTGGGTCTGGTGAGTGAATCACTGCTGCCTTTACTCCACCTCCCCAACTTCTCTTCAGGTTATGCCCCTATCCTCTGCTTCTCCCTGGCTCAGTGATCTCCTTGCTGAGAGTGATGCAGGAGTGAGCCAGTGTCTGGGGACTGGAACCATCAGCAGGGCAGCCTCAGACTGGTTGGGGCTTTTGTTTACTATCTTGGCTACCTTCTCCCTTCTCTGCAGTGTATATTTTTCTCTCCCCATCTCAGTAACCAATTATGCAGAAAAGAAATTTCCTCAGTGACCTCTCCCTGCCTCCATCCTCCTTGCAGCCCTGAGAGAACAAGACTATGTGCCAGAAGCGATGGATAAAGGGGGTGGGTGTGAGAAGAGACGAGACTTGCTTCCTGCTGCAGTGCAGGTGTAATGGGATGTGGGGTGCAATCCAGGCTAGCAGGGCTGTCCTTAAGATTTATGGAGCCTTATGCAGTAGTATTAAACTGGTGCCCCTTTGCCCGACTTGAGGCACAGCCATCGCCCCCGACCCGTGGACCCCCAGAAGAACCTCCCCCCCCCCCTCCCGACCCCCACCCAGCCTCGTACGCAGCACACACCGCAGCCGCCCGGGGCCGAGGGGGCGGGGAGGGGCAGCAAAGGGTACCAAGCTGCCCGGCCCCCCTCCCCGTGGTGGGAAGTGGCAGGTCCCCGCCCCCACCCCCCCCCCCCCCCCCCCCAACCCTCTCCCTCACTCGGAATGCACCGCGCTGGCACATTCGGCTCTGTGAATACGGCCCCTGCCTAAGGAGACTGCAGCACACATTGGGTGTGCAGGAGCTGACCCGCTCTTACCTGGTGTCCCAAATTTTCAGGTGCCCTACACCGCTGCATATGCTGCAGGCTAGTAAGGGGTTGTCTCCACTTCCTTGTAATCCTAGGTGCCTTACAGTACTTTGCTGCTCACAGCCTGGGATGCTCACAGCCAGCCTACAAGCATGCATGCCACACCCTTGAATGTCTGGGTGCTGTGTAGCCATTCCCGGTTCAGCAGCTCTGACCCGAGCTGCCTGTCTACAGGCTCACTTTGGCTTCCGCTGGCCTTGGTTACAACCAGGAATGTGACCCCAGTGCACTCCCAGTCTCTATTCTCTTCCCCTGCACCTTCCCCCCCAAAAACCCAACCCAACAACATTGTGCTGTGCAATGCCCAGCCTTCTCCTGGATGGCTCAGATAAATTTTTGTTGTTGTTGTTGTTCCTTTAAACACACAAAATCACATCACAGCTTATTAACTTAACTAAAGTCTCCTCCATTCCATGGATTGGTAAAACTGACTTTAAAAAAAAAAAAATCATTCTGAGCACACCTGCTGAGGAGAATGTCCAAGGCCGTGCCACATAGCCACCCCTCAATCTGGTGCCAAGAGCAACTGCTGCCCTCGAGGCCCAGGGCTGGAATGTGGGGGAAGAGAGGTCTGAGCCTCAGCATGTTCTGTCACATGCAGACACTGTAATTGGGGCTCCCCTACCTACCAAACTGGCTCATCTCCCCGCTGTGGAGTCTGCTCCTGCCAGGCCCAGCAGCTAGCCTAGTGGTGGAGGTAGAGCTGCAGGCCATGGCTGAAGTGTATTGGGCAGCTAACTCTAGCTAATTCTGTTAGCTCTTCGTTTTCATGATCAGCCAGGAATCTCCAGACTGAATGCTGCTTACTCCTGTATGAAAGGCCTGTATTGTCAGTATTTGCCCTGAGCCCTACTGAGGCTGCTGCCCATAGATGTAGATTTGCTTGGGGAGCCAGCAGAGTTAACACCTTCTCTTCTGTTTGTTTTCTAGTACATCACCTGTCTGCTGTTGATCCTCCTAGCTCAGGTTGCTGCCGGACTGCTCATCTATTTCCAGCGAGATGCAGTAAGTTTCACTTCCCTATAAGCCTTCAAGAGACACAAGGGTTGGTACTGGGACAAAGACCTGCAATACATTCCTCCTTATCCTATCTGGCTTGGGGCTGGAAGCTCTTACTTTCCCAGCCTGGTTATGTCATGTGCAGGCAATGCAGTCAAGCTCTCTCCCCATCCAAGCTATCTCAACACCATACGGAATCTGCCCTGTTGTCCAGTCTGTCCCAGTGTGCCTGCCAGGCCCAGCAGCACCATGTACCCAAGGACTAGGAAGTTCCTTATTTTATTTTATTTTTTCACCCATGGGTACCATCAGAAGTACCAAACCCTTAACTTGTGGTCAGGGGCGGCTCTAGGCACCAGCAAAGCAAGCACATGCTTGGGGCAGCCCATTTGCAGGGGCGGCAGCCGGGGGATCCAGGATGGGAGCTGAGAACCAACAGGGGGCCCTGGGAGCTGTAGTTCCTTGGTTAGCTCCCTGCCTATAGAGCCAGCCCTGGAGCAGGGAAAGAACTACATTTCCCAGCATTCCCTTGGCCACTACCAACAGGAAAGGGGGGGAGGGAGTGAGGAAGCTGAGACCTCATGCTGCAGCCTGCTTTGAATGGAGAGCTGCACTGTGAGTAGGGATTCCATGTTTTAACATTCAAAAAATAGGACACTCCACGGGGAGGGAGGGTAGCCCCACCCTGCCCCCATCCACTCCCTCCCACTGCCCCCCACAGAAACCCCAACCTATCCAACCCCCCTGCTCCCTGTCCCCTGATTGCCCCCTCCCGGGACCCCACCCCCATCTAAGCCTCCCTTCTCCTTGTCCCCAACTGCCCCCTCCTGAGACCCCCGCAACTTCCCCCCCTAGGGCCCCACCCCCTACCTGTCCCCTGACAAACCCCTGGGACTCCCATGCCTATCCAACTGCTGCCTGTCCCTTGACTGCCCCCCCGGAACCCCCTTCCCTTTCTCCAACCCCCCAGCCCCCTTACCGTGCCACTCAGACCAGCGTGTCTGGCTTCGCGCACGCCAGACATGCTGCTGCATACATGCTGCCGTGCTCCCCTGCGGAGCCACAGCCCTCCCCCCCCCCCCCCCCCCCCCCCCCC
>NW_020664447.1:28194550-28217891 GCF_002925995.2 Terrapene triunguis
AAGCCTCATGGCCTTCATCTATTGAAACTGCTTTTATTGCCACTCTCTAGGCCAGGGATCACATCTTGTCTTGTGATCTGTGCAGCACCATCGAAATTTCTAGAGCTCTAAGGGACTAGGACAAAAGTGCTGATCCCTTTCAATGCATTGCAACATCCAGTCCCAGTCTTAGATTCCTTCCCCAAGGCAGTTCCTCCTCTGACCTCTAGCTGGTCAGTGCAACACTTGGCTAAAACATAGATCATGTGGTTAGTGGTGAATTATAATTGTGCTGCCCTATGTCTGACAGGATATGTTTACACTGTTTTAAAACCCATGTTAAGTCTCAGAGCTCAGGTCTACAGACTTGGGCTCACGATACATTACTAAAAGTAGCAGTGTAGCTGTTTGGGCTTTGAAGCTTGGGGAGTGGGGTGGATTTCAGAGCCCAAGCCCAAATTTCTGCATAGCTGTTTTTAGCATTGCAGCATGAGCCCTGAGAGCCAGAGTTTGTAGACCTGGGCTCTGAGACTTGCTGCCCTGCTCCCACTCAGCTAGCTCGAATTTCCTGCAGTGGGCTGTGGTGAGCAAGAGCAGCTGTATGAGCTGGCTTCCTAATCACCTGGGGTTCACACATGGCTTGCTCTCTGCTGCATTGATTGCAAGTGGGGGGAGAAGTGGAAACAGTGATCAGCTGGTGTGGGAAGCGGAACAGGCATTTGCATGTGCTGCATCACAGAACAGCCCCAGTTCTGATGCAAATTAGGGGGTGGGAGTAGGGGGAAATTACTGCTTTCTCCTGGATGTGATCAGCTTTGGCTCAGCAAGGCAAGTGTAGTTTCCTTGCCATCCACCCCAATACTCTCTTTAACACTCCTTCCTCTCTGCACTGTTCTTCATTTCACCCCTAAAACTGCAGGGTTTTGTCTAAGCTGGAATTGCTTGCAAGCAGCTGATATTGGCAGCAGTGTAGGGGAAGTGGCCAGGGACTATACAATAAGGGCTCCTGCAGCAAGGTGGTGCCAGTATACTCCCAGTAGCAGAGCTGCTTGGATGCCTTCACCCTTTCTGTGGAGGAAAGGCGGCAGTTGGGCTCCGTAGCTGAGATTCCAAACACTCCCATGCCATCCATCCAAGGCAATTGAACGCCATGTGGACTGCTACATTGGAGCCTTTTGGAGGATCCCTTAAACCTGAGGTGCTGGTGTGGGGAGCGGAACAGTGACCTGGCCCAGCCAGCTTCAGCAATAGCTAGGTGCATGAATAATATAGTGAGTGTAATCGTGCAGGCCAGACTCAGATTTCCTCCCTTAGTGCGGTGATTGGTTTGTGCAGCTTTCCACAGTAATGAGAAAGGGAAGTTGAGAAATTACATGGCCACTGTTAGATGGGGGCAACAACCTCCTCATGCAGCTAACTTTAAGCCATTTCCTACTCTAGCTCTGTATAGCACTAGTGATGCACAGCAATGGTTTTTTTGGTGTCGTGAAGGGGGGTGGATATTGAAAGTTGCTCAACATGCTTTTCCAGCTTGCTGCTCTTTCATTAGTTGCCCTGGCGACACACAGGGGGCTAGGTGTTAACTCTGGGAGCCTGCGTTCATTCTTGGCTTGCTCTGCCAGTTAGACTTGAAAACAGGTTGCCCTAGGTTCACTCTCCAGAACTGAACTTTCTGTGTAATTAACCCCCTCAGATTCTTTCTGAAACACCCAATAATCCTTGGTTTATAATTATCTGCAGTTCCTCGCAATGCTGGTGTAACGCCGACAGACCCCAGTTGTCGGCAGGCAGGATTGAACCTGGGGCCTCTGGAGCTTAAAGCATGCGCCTCTACCGCATGAGCTAAAAAGCAACTCCCTGTTACCTAAGGCTGTAGAGCAGACTTATTTTATCTCTCTCTAAGTGGTCTCAGTGCCACTAGATGGGACAGAACACCCCACCCAGGAAATGTGTGGGTTACACTTGTACAAAACCCCCTAGCTTAGAACTAGAGCCACTTGAGACTCTTCTCCCTTAACCCCCCCAGGCACCACATCCTCATGTGATCGGCACAGACTATGCACAGCAATAAAAAGCTAGAGCTGTGCATGAGCAGAGCTTTTCCCTGAGCTCTCTGGGCCTCAGATCTGGGGCGCTGGTTCAGGCCCGCGTCATGCTGTCAGCAGTTTCGGTGGGGGCATTAATGGAGCCAGGACCGGCTCCAGGGTTTTTGCCGCCCCAAGCGGTGGGGAGAAGGAAAAACAAAAGCTGCAATCGCAATTGCGATTGGCGGCACTCGGGCGGCAGCTCCACCGCGCCGCTTTCTTCTTCGGCAGGAATTCGGCGGCAGGTGCTTCCCTCCAAGAGGGACCCACCGCCGAATTGCTGCCAGACAGCCCGAGGTGCCGCCCCAAGCAACTGCTTGCTGGGCTGGTGCCTGGAGCCGGCACTGAATGGAGCTGATCACAAAATCTGGGACTGAAGCACTTGAACTGGGCTCAGTCTTCTTGCTGAGCTGACCTTGCTTTGACTGACTGTGCAGGCTAGCAGCTGACTTCCTGGGTGGGGTTCAGGGTAGAAAAGTGGCTCTCCTTGCCTGCCTCTGCAGAGAGGTGTGTGGAAGGGGAGAAGGAAGGCGGCCCAAAGGTTCAGTAATCTTTTGAGCTTACTGAAGCAGCAGAGGCCAATCCCATTAGCAGGAACCAGGTCAAATTGCTGTCATTTCCCCTTGACTTGGGGAAGGGGGTGGGAGGAGAAGTTGGTTTGCCAAGAAGGAAGGGGAAGAGGGTTAGACGTCCTCTGAGGGAAGAGGAGAGGTCATGTGACTCCTGTCTGTGTGGCTGAACCTGGCTGTCCCCACAGAAAGCCAAGCTGCAGATTCCCTAGGAACACAGAGTGCTGCCTGGTGCTGGGAGTCCTGACCAACCCTGGCTTTGAGATGAGTTTTGCCCTGAGGCAGCTTGTGCAGCTGCAGCAGTAAATACTATTGCTGAAGCTGGCTGGGCCAGGTCACTTTATACCAAAAAGTAGATGGATGGATGGCTGATCCAGGCAGGTTACAGTAACCTCGGGTTGGCTTGGAAATGCTGACTGCAGCACCACATCAGTGGGGGTGACAAAATGGGCACCACTGAACTTGATGGTGTGTGTGGGGGGGAGCATTTCAAATGCTTACAGTGGAAATCAATTCTGCTCTTGACTCTAATGCAATCTCTAGTTTTCCCCATGCTCCTTCTGACCTGATCCTTCCCCTCTCCCCTGGCTGCTGCTGCTGTATCCAGAGTAGTGACTGAGGAGGACCTGAGACTCTTTTGGGCAGTGGGAATTGGGGGGGAGAGGGGGAGGCAGAACTGACCATGAGGAAGGTGCTGCTGAGAGTGACTAGCTTGCTCTGCTTATCAGGCTGCCATTCATATCCACCGAGAATGTGGTGGTGGGGTATTTAGTGATGGGGAGGGAGATCTAGAGCAAGGTGTGTTCGGGGTTTACCATTCGCATCCTGAGATGCAGCTGGGCTCTCCAGTTAGTAGGATCTGTCAGTAAATTACCAGCAAGGGGGCTTGGCTGCTGCCCTCACCCAAGGCTGAGTAGGGAAACCCTTGCTGGCCCCTGCACAGTGCGGGTGGGAGGGGAGGCTAGTGCCATGACTCGGGTTCTGATTCCCACAGTGCTGGGTGCAGATACAATGGTCTGTCCGGGTGGGTCTCAGAGAGGAAGCTGGCCAAACTTCCATCTGCACCACCTTTCCAGTCAACTCCGGCTCCTTGAAAAGAGGCGGAGGGAGTCCGCGCACCTCCCTGTGTGTAATCTTGCCCTAATGCCCAGCATCTGAACTTGGTCAGTCACTGCAGATCTCAATGTACTTTGCAAATACCCTGGGCTTTGAGGCTTCGTTAGTAAGTCAGTGTGTTTAGCCTCTCTCTACTCAGAGGGGAAACCACTTGCCTAAGCCTGCAGAGCGAGTTGCACAGCCAGGCTGATAGTCTCCCATCTTTAACCCTGGAGAAGCAAGTGCAAACTCCAGATCATGGGCAGCAATCTTGACTGACCTGTGTTTAACCCTCGTGTCTTTCCTTTGCCAGTTGAAAGCAGAAGTGTCCATCGTGGTCCGTGACCTCATTCGGGATTATGACCCTGATGATCAAGACAAAAAGAGCATCCAGGATGCATGGGACTATGTGCAGGAACGGGTGAGTCATCGAGTGAGGGATGGTGAGGAGAAAAGACAATGCTGGATGTGGTGGTGGGGTGGCAAACATTAGCAGCACCTCACTTTTGTCCAATGCCAGTCAGACTGAGAGTAGGGGAGGTGCTGGGTAAACTCTAGCAACCCCTTATCTTGAATGCCTCCCAGCCTGTCTCATGTCCCCAACTATTCCAGTCCTATGCACCCCCCTTCAGTGCTGACATGCAGCCCTTATGCCCTCCAGCCTCCTTGCCAGTGGACTCCAGGAATCCTTTCCCTAGCCAGTTGCCTTTTGTGTTGAATCTCTCTGTTCACGGATTTCAAGACCAGAAGGAACCATTGTGATCCCCTAGTCTGACCACCTGTGTAACATCGGCCACAGAACTTCCCCAAAGTAATTGCTAGAGCAGAGCTTTTAGAAGAACATCCAATCTTAATTTTAAAAATGGCCGGTGATGGAGAACCGACTATGATCCTGGGTAAATTGTTCCAGTGGTTAATTACTCTCCCTGTTAAACATTTCTTCCAGTCTGGGCCTGTGGCTCTTGCTTGGCATTGCTCTCACCATGCTAGTCTCCAGCTGCAGCACTTGGCTCGTGCACTAGGAAGCTGTTACTGGAAAGGACTTCCTTGTACTCATTCGTGTTTGTAGAACTGTGCCTGTTGAGGAGGGGAACCACACTGGGCCCTGCCATCTGGCCAAGCAGCACAGCCAGCTGTACAGGGTTTGAGTGCCTGCCTGCTGAGAGACCATGTTGGCTGCTGCTCTCAGGCAAGGCCGTGCAGCTACCTGACCCAAAGGAGTAGGGGTGGAGAGTGGGTACTGCATAGTAGGTAGGACAAAGGGGATGTGAGCCTTACTCTCCAGAGGCACTCCACCCCCACTACTTGGCACTCCTTTATCCCAAGACTAAGCTATGCCTTAATACTCCACTGACACCTTTTGCTGGGATTAACTTCTTGGTAGTGAACTAAACTGAAGGTTTAATGCCAGGCAGCCCAGCTGAATCTGTTGCCCTACTCCCTAGGGGGTAGTATCTTATCTGCAGGTGCCAGCATTGCTGGGAGCCATCCAGCTGCCCATGGGTTCTGCTCTTGGCATCAAGGTCACTGTCTGAGCAGCTGATGGGGAAAGCTAATGTCCTGGTTCAGCATTCGGGCATGCCAGAGTCATGTTTGCATAGCTCCAGTACTGTGATGGGAGCTTTGCAGGCAAACAGGAGAGTAAGGGCCCTGCCTTTGAGAGCTTGCAATCTAGCCAGGATAAATACAAACCAAGGATCAGGAAGGGATGCAGTAAAAACAAGGGACTCTCTAATTCCATGGCTCTTGTTTGTTTCAATGTCTATGCTTTCTGGAAAGAGCATACTCTAAGAGGTTTGGCTGGGAGAGTGGAGGCATGACCAGACCAAGTCAGAGAGGGGGTTCCAGGCATAGAGGAGAAGGAGATAGGACAAAAAGAAAAAAGGGTGAGCTTGAGGAGAGCCATGTTGGCAAGAGGGCAGTGAATCTGAATGTGTTGGCTCCCCCAGCAGCTGAAATGGGGCAGTGTTGTATAATCAAAGCATAAATGTGGAGGCAAAGCACTCCTGACTCCAGGTGTCTAAATCAGCCTCTTAACGTTTCAGTTTTCATCCTGACTATTGGGGATTGACACTCCCACGCACCAAAAAGCACTTCACATGGTCTATGGGGCAGATGATGATGGAGAGTCACATTGTGTAGGTCTCCATTTGGATGCTAAAGGAAAAATCCAAGCCACAATCTACCATCATAGTCAGGCCTCTTTGACAGCCTTACAGAGGACTCTCTGGGCCATGGAGATGGAGTCCCCTGTCCTCCTTAGAATCCATTTCGGCAGTAGGGAAGCTTGCATCCCCAAAGCCTGTCATGTGAGTAAACAGGAGTTAAGTGTCTGGGATCCAATTCTGTTCATCAGCACTAGAGGCCCTGTGTGAGCATGGGAGGATGTGTGTCACAGTGGGTATTGAGTGTGGAGCATCTCTGGAATATCACATCATTGCACAGCTCGCTCATGCTGTCCAGACTCCAAATCTCCTTGCATTAGAATTAGCTCCTCCTGGGGACTTTTTTTAGTGGAATTAAATGTTCCAATTTGAGTCTTAAATATCAGTTGCTGGCTCTAAATTGGAGTCTTTACATTGTTCAAGCACCAGCTCTGACATTTTCAGGACTCTCCACTTCATTACATTGTCACCTTGTTTAATAAATAAATCCAATTTAAGCCAGAGGACTTGCTAGGCCAAGCATCTGAATCCCTCCCTGGCTTCCACCTGGTGAGCTTCTGGTAACCTTGTAGCTCAGATGTTATGGTGGATGCACTTGGCGACTGAATGATGTGTGTTGTGTATAAGACAACCAACTAGACCATAAATTCTGATGTATGCGGCCTTGGGTAGACCTCATGGGGGAATATGCTTCCCACTGAAGCCATCAGCTTTCCATGTGTAGATGGAGGCAGATAATTGTCTGGCTCCAGAGATCTTTTTGCAGATGAAACAAAATTTCTCCCAGTCCTGTTTCTTCTTCACCACCCCTTTAGCCCACACATTCTGTTTTGAAACAGCTGACTCAAGCTGTTTCCATGCATCTGAAGAAGTGGGTTTTTACCAACAAAAGCTTATGCCCAAATAAATCCATTAGTCTTTAAGGTACCACTGGACTCCTCATTGTTTTTTCAAGCTATAATTGATGACTAGAGGTGGGTCCAAAGTTTTGGGTAGACATGGTAGCAGGTGGGCTCCATCTTGTGGTGGCCAGCTGTTACTGTAGCACTTAAATTTCAGAGGCTGAAGATCTGGGCAGAAGATGAACCTTGCATTGATTAACAGAACTTTTTTGTCAGTTAACTTTAAGGTTGTTACTTTGCATGTTCTTCAAAATGTTCTGGTTTCTTACACCCAAGGCATCTAATATTATGGAAATGGCACACTTAAGGAGAAGATCAAGTAAATATTCAGTCTGTACAATCTCCAGTAAAAACATGTAAAAATACTGCTTAACTGTGTCCCCTATGTGGTCTACAGATTTGATTCCGGGCAGGGATTACCTTGCCAACATAAAGGCCACAAAGTCTCTCAAACTCCCCAAGCATGCCCTCTGCCATCCTCCCGTTCTCACCCATTATTAGCCAGAAACCTTGCCATCTTGCCCTGCTGCATTTTGTGGTAGCACCCTTGCATTCAGCACCTGGCTTTGTTATGAACAGGGGGTAAGAGGAGGTCTGTCGGTGAAGGATAGCCTCTCTTTTAAAAAGTACAGGGGAAACTAGTAAAGACCTGAGTTACACAATCTTGTGTGACTCTACACCAGTACTAGAGGGTTTTGGGGGTCTTTTTAAGGGGGGGGGAATGGGTGAGCCAGAACACACTTCAGATACTATCACTCACAAAGTGACAGTACCAGAATGCCTTACTACGAGTGTAGCAGCATGACTTGAGCCCTGCTCTAAAACCATACAACTTGATGGACCCCTAAATGTCTGCCTGTGCCTTCTTCCTAGAGGTGAGGCTCATGAAAGCTAACATGCTCCAGCACACTAGCTGCTCTGCATGCTGGTTCTTGTAGTCTCTGTCTCTTACACCTCTGGATTGAAGATGGGAGGCTGCAGTTTCCTCTCTTTAAACACATTAGGTGTGGCCCTCTAACTCATGGCTAGCTGCCAAAATGGCCCTCAGGTAGGTAAAGTGTGGATGGGTGCCTCTGTTCTAAATGGTTACCCCATGCACACATACTTCTGATATGACCTGGGATGCTAGAGGCATGTTAATGTTATGGGGGAGAAATCAAAATCCAGCCCTTGCACTTCCCATTTTGTTGCCTACCTGCAGTAGATATTGCATGGAGAAGGCCTGTCCCTACCCGCTGTCAGCCCCTCCCTCTCTTTTTACCAGCCAAAATATCTGAAAGAGAATAAATGGGAATGCTTTCTTTGCTCTTAGCTCACTTGCTGTGGCTGGACTGGGCCACAGAACTGGACGGAAAATGAGATCCTCCTGAACAAAAGCCTGACATCCTACCCCTGTTCCTGCTTCAATGGTTCAGTTAATGTCCTGCATAACAGTGGTTTCTGTGATACCGCTACTAATAAGACTGTGTCAGTTGCTGACTGGCCTGTTTATACAAAGGTGAGTACTTGAGCCTCATGGGACCTGCATGGGAAGTGTTCATTGTGTGATTTCCCTGGTAGTATTCTAAGAGAAGTTAGAGACAGAAAACTGTTATTGAGGTGATCTTGTCCTTAGACTCCTGGAGACACTGCAGAGCCCTTCTAGGATACATTTTCAAGGGCTTGGCCCTGTTCCCTCTGAAATGTCCTAAGCAATGGGGTTTCCACCCCTTCTCTGCTGATGCCATTCTACAGCCTGATAAATCTCACTATCATGAAAGTCCATGTCATTTCATGGTTCAGAAGGAGAAACAGGAGCCGTTCCCTTTCCCAAAGGACATAAGAATGTCTATACAGGGTAAGACCAATGGTCCATCTAGTCCAGTATCTGGTCTCTGAAAGTGACCAGTAGCAGAGCTTCAGGGGGAGTGTAGAGAACAGGACAATTGAAGTGATCTATCCCGTCTTCCCCTCGCACCTTCTGGAAGTCAGAGGTTTAGGGTTGCCTCGAGCACGGGGATTACATCGCTGACTATCTTGGCTAATAGTCCTTGATGGACCTATCCCCCATGCACTTATCTAGTTCTTTTTTGAACCTTGTCATACTTTTGCCCATTGCAGCATCCCATGGCAATGACTTCCAGAGGTTAATTGTGCTTAGTGTAGGGAAAACTACTTCCTCTTGTTAGCATTAAACCTGCTGCCTATTCATTTCATTGGGTGACCCCTGGCTCTTGTTATGTGTAGGGGTAAATACTTCCTTTTTCACTTTCTCCACACCATTCATGATTTTATAGACCTATATCCTACTCTCTCCCCCCCCCCCCCCCAATCATCTTTTCTAAGCTGAACAGGCCCACTCTGTCTCCTTGTATAGAAGCTGTTCCACACATCTAATCATTTTTGTTGCCATTCTCTGTACTTTTGCCAATTATAATATCTGTTTTGAAATGAGGCAACCAGAACTGGAGTGTCCATTGTATTCAAGGCGACAGTATTCAAAGCATGGGTGTACCTTGAATTTATATAATGGCATGGATATTTTCTGTCTTATCTTCTATTACTTTCCTAATAGTTTGTAACTTTGTTAGCCTTTTTGACCATTGCTATGCATTGAGCTGAAGTCTTCAGAGAACTATCCATGGTTCTCTTAAGATCTTTGAGTGGTAACAGCTAATTTAGAACCCATCACTATGTGTGTAGCTGGGATTATTTTTTCCAATGTACATTATTTTGCACTTATCAGTGTTGAATTTCATATGTCAATTTGTTTCCCAGTCACCCAATTTCATGAGATTCCCTCTGTAACTCTTCCCACTCGGCTATGGACTTACAAAATTATTTGAGATAGTTATCATCTGCAAACTTTGCCACTTCACTGTTCACCCCCTTTTCCATCCCATGCACAGGTCCCAGTACAGATCCTTGGGGGACCCTGCACGCGCGCGCTCTCTCTCCATTATGAAAACTAATCATTTATTCCTACTGTTTGTTTCCTATTTTTTTAACCAGTTACTGATTTATGAGATGACCTTCTCTCCTGTCCCATAACTACTTAGTTTTCCTTAAGAACCTATGAGGAACCTTTATTATCAAAAGCTTTCTGAAAATCCAAGTACTGTATCAGCTGCATCAACCTTATGCACATATTTGTTGACACTCTGATAGCCTGATGAGGCATGACTTCCCTTTACAAAAGCTTTGTTGACTCTTCCCCAACAAATCATGTTTATCTGTATCTGATAATTCTGTTGCACCCTTCAGATGTTTGTAGACTCTTACCCTACTTCCCCATGTAATTGTTTCCCTCCTAGGGCTGCATGAGTAGCGTGCAGAGCTGGTTACAGGACAACCTTGGCATCATCCTTGGAGTCTGCACAGGTGTTGCTGTCATTGAGGTGAGTCTCCACTACCCGCTGCACTCTCTAACCTAAACATTGGGTCACTTTTCTTCAGGCTCTGGAGACCTGGCCAGGGTGGGACCACAGCTCTGATGCTCATTGGGATGGGTTCAAATCTCCAACAGCCAACGAGAGTGCCCTTCAAACTGAGAATGTTCAATATCTGTAGGTTACTGATTGGATGGTGAAACTAACCAAGTACTAGCTGCTGTTCTGGGAGTGTCTCTTGTCCATGGTCTTGCCAGTAGTCTCAGTTAGTGAAATCCTAATGATACCCATATAAAAGGCTAAACCAGAGTGGCTAAGATTTTAAGACAACTGTTTGTGCAGCACGTTGTATGCTGGCTGTTAACAGCCCATTCTGGCAGCAGGACCAGCTGTCTGCCTGTCTTGCACTTGGATCACCCCAGTTACCACAACATGCTTGCTTTTCCCGTTGAGCCTGCCTGTTTTCTGACACTCTCTCTCCTTTTTCCCAATGCTTGTTTTCCAGCTGTTGGGGATGGTGCTGGCCATTTCGCTCTGCAAGAACATACACAGAGAAGAATACAGCAAAGTACCCAAGTAATGAGTCTTCTGACCCTGGAGCTACCCCACCGCAGAGGCACAAACAGAACATTCCTCCTGCCCTCATCCCCCTCAGACTGTCCCATCACACTGACCATTACTCCAGTGAGATCCCATTTCTCTCAAAACACGAGGAACTGTAGTGGGGCAATACAATATGAATCTTCTGGTGATCAGGGCCCTGGGCAGCCCCTCTCCTGTCTCTGGATAGTTCCTACTCTGTGAAGCGGGCCACTTATCTATCTTACATCATATGATCTGATCAACCTGAGAGGGCACAAAGTTTTCACTGCTAACTGCGTGTTTAACAGTCTCCTTCCCATCTTTATTCCCTTCCAGTCCATCAGACCTACAATAGAATAATTCCCCACGCCACCTCTCTTCACCACGTGAGCTGGGAATCCAATGAACCAGCAAGAAGACTGAGGGCTTGGCCTACTGGTGATGAGTCACCCTTTGGAGTACATTGTGGGTGAAAAAATGCTTCCCTTCCGATTAGCCTCACCTTGTCTTCTTTCTGCCCTTGCCCCCATCCAACTCCGACTGAATCTGAGCCTACAATGTTCTAGACAGACACCCCTGGCTCCCCAAAATCATTCCTCCCATTTTTGGAGTAAACCAAACGCTGCCTTCCATGTAGCTCCCTTCCCCTTCTCATTAGATTAGAAGCCTCCTGGAAGGAGCCATGCCCACCCATTCCAAGTATGGCCCATCCAGCAGCTTGTGATGTCATTGCTAAGCTGCTCTTGGAACAGAGGCAGATGGGTTTTGGGCTTTGCTAATTTCATAGCCCCTTCTTCCATCCCTAGTCCTCCCTTTCACTGGCTCCTGTTGGCTCAGTGGCACTTTAGAGACTGTTGAATATTACAGGTGTCTGTGGACTCAGCCCGGACTGGCTCTGCTGGGCATGTTCTTGGGTTGCCAACTTTTATAGAGGTGATGACTAATTATTTTTCCAGTATGCAATCTACGATTGTTAATTCTTTGTTTTTAATTATGATGTTAAGACAAAGGCATCTGTATCTTGATTGCTGGTCAGGGAGGGACAGCTACCATTGGAGTCCTGGTCGTGGGGTATAGGGAAGAGTTTGTCCATGTTTGGATTGCTGATTAAGTGCCACGGGGCCTGGAATCCCTCTCACTGGTATCTGTATCATGGGCTTTAAGGGGAGTCGCTACAGTGGGTATCCCAATAGCTGAATAGCTGGCTCCACACAACAGCTGATGGTTGGATTGCAGGCTCCATTCTGGGTGAGGAAATGGGGTGGCTTGGTGCCTGGACATCTGGTTGTGTGTGCAGTGATGATGTCGCTGCTAACAGACCTACAATATTCAGAGTACTAGGTTCCATTCACCCTCCTCTTCTGGCCCTGCCGCAAAACCCCTGAAATGGCCAGCTGGTGACTGCAGCTCTGGTCTTGCCTAGTGACCCTTGCCTGCTGCCCTCTTGGAAACTCAAATGAGGTTGGGGTGTTCATGCCCCTGGCGCATGTGCTGCCCAATTTTGGGGATCATAAAGGGACAGGTGACACCTACCAACCTCGGACATGTTGGCATCTCTGTAACGAAGGGAGATGGATCTGGCGGTTGTGCCGACTGTGGCCAGCAGCAAGGGGCAGCTCTAAAGTACCTTGGGTGAAGAATTCCCTCCACCCATCTCCCAAAAGGAGCTGGCCTGGGGCCCCCAATCTCTCACACTGGCATAGGAGGCTTGGGGAGGGATGGTCCTGCAGTGGTGGATGGAAGTCATTGCTCTTGCAGGGGAAGGTGGGGGCTACTTTACTTGGCCTGTGGAGGCATTTCTAGCTATAGAATGTGATCCTGGTCTTGGGTACAGGTGCCTGGTGGTGAGTCTGCCTTCAATAGTGATGTGTGCCATGTATCAGGGTTGCATGAAGCCCTGTGCACTGGCTCTCCAGGCATAGTCTCCAATTCCAACTAAAGGGGTAGGCTGGCTGGCTAGCTGCTCCTCCCTTGGCAGAGAGTAAAGAAGTGCAAAAGCCTCCAGGGGAGTAGTAGTCTCAGCAGTGGGCCAAGGACTGAATGATCCATGGAGACTGCACTTCCCTTTCACCCCAGATGCCATCCCTCCAGGGAAAGGTAACTATGTAGGCAGCTAGCACTGGGGAAGGTTGCTATCGCATTCCTAAGGTGATTGAGTCTTTCCTGAACCCCCTCCTCTTTGTACAGATCCCTCCAGCCTGACGCTTACAGGGGCATCGCCTTTTTATTGCTCTGAAGTGAAGCTAGCATTTCTATAAGCATCTCTTATAGTAACTAGAGGTTTGTCCCCAAAGGTGGCTTATTTGTTGGCATCTGAACTGGAGAACAAGAGCCATACGCTGAGCAGAAAGGAAGTGGAGCCCCTGCTGAGCTTTTCTTTGTCTTTTAGGAACCTCTTCCTACTGGAAGAAATGCATGTACAGATCTAAAACATAGAGAGTATTTCTGCAATAAAGAGATTTGCTTAAAAAACACCACAACCCAACCCTTGTGCACTGCGATGTTTGCTCTGTCCTTTCTCCTTTGTATAAGAATCTTGTGATGGAGGCTTGGTGATGTGGTAAGAAGCACCTGGCATTGACCTCTTCATAGGGCAACAGGGGCTGCCAGAGAGGCCTGCCTGTGAGAAATTACTGGTGTGGTATTGTGAAAACATCTCCTCCCACTGTTTGGAACTTTGGGTGAGGGGTGCTTTGTGTTCACTAGAAATTTGGTGTCCTCTTTTTTTTTTTTTTTTTTTATTAAACTCATGCCGTTGCAGTTGCAGGCAGGAGACATGTCTTGTTTTCAAGGCAATTAGTGTGTTCAGGGCTAAATAATCTCTGGGGCTGGAGGTACTTGAATAAGCGCCACTTAGTTTAGCCCAGGGTGCTGTCTGTATTGCGTTAACAGAATCCAAGAGTTATAATTCCTCCAGTGAATGTGTGTGCTTTTGGTTATTGACCTTAGAAGGCCTCATCACACTATTCCCACAACAACCATGGAGGCCTGAATGCTTCCTTCTCACCCAGCCACCCTACCTAACCCCAGATTTCCTCAGTGTCCTTACTCCCAGTCCCCCTTGCTCATAGGTGCTGACTCTATGGGTGCTCTAGGGCCTTTAGAAAAAAAAGTGGGTGGTTAGCACCCCCCAGCTGCCTTGTGGATCAGCACCTTCCCCCCACTGCCTCTCATCTGCTACAGATCAGCTGTTCAGCGGGGTGGGGGCAGGGCCTGGGGTGAGCGGGATCAAACACCTCTCAGGAACTGAGGAAGTCCACACCTATGCTTTTGCTACACTCCACACTTTAAGTGAGATCTTTCACTAAATGGAGTCATCAAGATGAGGAGGAGGGTGAGAAGCTGAGGCAGCCATAGTTGTGGTCTGTTTGGAGCATTCTCATTACTTCAGTAAATCAGCACATCAATTGAGCTGAGTGCTCTAGTTACAGAGAAGTAACCTTGTAGTGACTATGCAAACCACTCCACCTTGGATAATCAGAGTTCAGATAATTGTATAATTGAGAAGTATGCAGTTATGAGCAACAGGTGGAGTTCCCTGTATGAAGGTTGAGACAGTGCATGTCACTAAATGCACACACGCATACATAAAACTGCTTTCCAGGGACCTGTGAGCCCTCGCAGAGCCCCACAGCCACCTGTCACGTGGAAAAATAATAAATGCTAAGTATTGTAGCACTTTACATGTTCAAAGGACTGTACAGCCACAAACTTCACTAGTTGTTGACATCCACGTGAGGGGGGTTGGTGGAACGAACCCTATTTTACAGAGGAGGACAGTCCAGGTGGATGAAATGATGTCAAAAGATCAAGTGACTTAACTGCAATCATACTGTGACCCCTCGCTCTGCCACCAGCTGGAACCCAGGAGGCTTGATTTCCAATTGATAGGGCCATACCAAATTCACAGTCCATTTTGGTCAATGTCACAGTACTAGGATTTTAAAAATCATTAATTTCATGATTTCAGATATAACACTGTGAAATGTTCAGATTTAAGTAACTGTAGGGGTCCTAGCCCAAAACTGGGTTATGGGAGGGTCACAAGATTATTGTAGGGTGGTTGTGGTATTGCCACCCTTACTGCTGGTGGCATGCTGCCTTCAGAACTGGGCCACTGGAGGCCGGTGGCTGCTGGTAGGGAGGCCAGCTCTGAAGGCAGCGCCACTGCCAGCAGCAGTGCAGAAGTAAGGATGGCATGGTATAGTATTGCCACTCTTACTTCTGTGCTGCTGCCTTTAGAGCTGGGCCATTGGCCAGTAGCCGCCATTCTCCGGCCACCTAGTTCTGAAGACAGCACAGAAGTAAGAGTGGCAATACTGGCACCCCTGTACAATAACCTTGTGACCCCCCTCCCCACAACTCCATTTTGGTTCAGCACCCCCAGTTTGAGGAACACTGGTCTCCCCTGTGAAATCTGTATAGGATAAAAGTATTGTACACACAAGACCAGATTTCACTTTGTGACACGTTTTTCACAGCCGTTAATTTTGTAGGGCCCTCCCAGTCGACCACCCTTCTTCTCTTCTCTGCATATTACAAGACCCAACGTACTGTTTGGAAACAAAACTATTTACCCTAAGAGGTCTGCTTTAGTTGTGCTGGGGCCAAGACTTGCTGTGTCCCCTCCACTAGTCTGTACTCTTGGGAGAGGGTACTGACTGCTTCCTCCTTCCCCAAGCCCTATCCCTGTTGGTTGGTATACTGAATGAACTGAAAGCTGTTTACTCCTCTTCAAGTGTTTGACCACTAGAGGGCAGTGCATCACTATAGCAAGTTTAGGACTGTATGGTCCCTATTGCTGCGGTATCATCAGAACCGGCTCGTGCCTTGGTGATGGAGCTGATGACGGTTTCTTTAGCAATGGAAAGTATGCAGCAACCTTTAAAGCAGACTTCATATGCAAATTAGCCTAAAAATAAACTGCTTCTATTGCACTGTCAACTTGTTAGATTGGAGGTGGTTCCTGGACTTCCCCAGTCTCTGATGGTGAAGGCAGCCCACAAGCATATATTGCCTGTCTGCATGGTCCACCCCCTACTGTGCTTTGACCTCCCTTCCCTCACATCCTCCCACTGCAGATAAAGCTGTAGGGGGTCTCCTCAGCTGCTGTCTCCTCTCTTCTTGAAGCTATGGAGGTTGCAGCATGCAGGGGAAAGAATGGATGTTTCCCCCTATAAATTCCCCTATTGCCTCAATGCTCCCCTTCTCCCTCTAGTCCTGTATGGTACTGATCCTGTTGCAGGAGGAGTGTTGTGGATGGGTTGCTGCCAATAAAACTTGCACCAGCTCAGTTTCCGCTGCAGCTGGGAGCAAGTGACAATTCCTCAGCTCCTGTGTGCACAATACCATTCTTCCTGCAGAGAGCATGCTGCTCTTCCAGGGATGCACGTGTGGCTGGTCCAAACTCCCAGCTCTCCTCCAGGAGCAAAACTTGGCCATTTTCATCATGGTTGCTGTTGGAACCAGGAATGCTTCAGCTTCTTGAGAACTGCTCCTCCAGCCGGCCTCAGTCATTTCCACCTTCAGGGCAAAGGCTTCCTTGGTGCTGTTCCTGTCCATCCATATCAACTGGTAAATAACAGGGGAGCCGAGGTGGAATGGACCCTGGCTTTACACCTATGTGCTGTGAGGCCTGGCCAATGTGTGATATCTCACATACGCTGCTCTGGCTGGCCTCTAGCAAAATATCCTCAAGAGGTCCCTGGGATTGAGGCAGATTCCTATGTATTGGCTGCCTCTCTTCACGGGCTTAGTAGGTGGGATCTCTCAGAGCACCATCAGGTGCCTGAAGGATGCTATAATTTAATAAAGCTGCCAGTGACCAAGCTGAAGGTACCATGACCCAGGGTGGCCCTAAGTAGAGCGGAAAGTCCCAGCAGTGTCCATCGCTTTATGAAATGGAAGCACTGTTGCTGCAGGCGCTGGTAAGTAAACCTTCATCTGCACAGGCACAGGGGCCTGAAAGTTGATATAATTGACCTATGGGGAGATTTTTATCTTGCAGGTTAGGCAGAGCTGGAATGGGAAGTCTCCACCTACTAGTAAACCTACAGTGGATTTGAGTAGAGGACTTTTATGGGTGATTAATCCTTTCAGAACTGACTAGGATATCAGCCAATGTCACCAAATCCTTAACCCAGACGGGCTACCATGTTGGCTGAAGGGTTGGTGGGACTTACGGTAATGTTTGAACTCTCTCCCCACTGTTGGACTGGAATGGGGCTGTGTACAAGGTGAACCACACGGCTTGTCTTGGAAGGTGCACAGAGAGGAGGAGCAGCAATTTGGGCCAAGCCCAAGAAACGGGGGGCAAGGGGGACCTGAGGGCTTCCCACAGATGCGTGTTTTTTGTTTTTTTTTTTTACTGCCAGCAGCCATCACTTTAACCCACAAACAGAAAACATCTCAATTGCATGTGGTCTGGATACCTGTTGGCCCCAAAGACTCTTGGCTCCGCCGCTGGGGTTTTGTTGTAGGGGAAGAACCCCAGCTGCTAGCCAGGATTTCTGATTGGAATCTTTGGTCAGATTGATACTAAAAACGCTTGCTGGTATGAGGTTGGTTGGAGGGGTAAGGTTTGCCTGTATAGCTTATTTGGTTCAGGGAACTGGTATAAACTATACTCAAGGGTTCTTTTAGGTTGGTACAAGCTGTGTATCTACTAGGGGCACTTGCTGGTACAGCTATACCCCAAAATCCTTTTTTAATGGACAAACCTTTGGGCCTTGACTACCCTTGGCCAGGCCTGTGGAGAGCAGCTCTAGACAGCTGAGCTACCTGTTCTGTTTCACAAAATGGGAGCTGGTACTTTCATACTCAGTGCCTCTCTTGTGGGCAAGCCTCAGTCATTGGCTTCCACATTCCAGGCATATGTACTGCTGGTTCCTTCTCTCAAACTGCTCAGGATTGATGTGGAAGTCTTGGAGGGGTTGGGGGTTGAGGGGTGGGGGGAGACCGGTAATGGCAAATATATATTTGTGGAAAACATCATTTTCATTTTCAAGCCAGGACCTCTAGTCCTACTTGGGAATAGAGGATGGGGGTGTTTAAAGTGCCCTACCTCCTTTAACTAAAAGATGAATAGTCCAAAGTGGCAGGAGTGCTGACGCCTGTACTATGGTAACGCTGCTGAGGAAATTCAACTTTAGCTACTGTGAGGTAAGTTCTGTACAAGCTTTAGCTTTCATGTAATGCTGGTTTAATGTGGCACCTAGATCCTAAGGTCACTGGGCCATCTATAAATGGACCATAAGTAGGATATGAAGAAGTCCCCCTCCTAAAGCATAGGGGGTGCTACATCTCTAGATGAAAACTGGGTGCACGCCACTTCCCTCTGGCAAATTCCAATGTGGTGGTGACAGTAACTCAGTAGTTTGAGATCATGTCATTCACCCTCTAAGTGCTCTACAGGTGTAACCTAGCCATCACCCTTCTCTACAAGGCAGGGACGTGTTGCTCTGTGATGGGCTATCCTTCTAGACCTCATAAGGTCTCTAAAGGTATTCTTGCTGTCTTATGGTCCTTGCTTTAAATCACTCTCCTTCTAGCCTTGGACCCAAAGCACCTAACTAACTTTGATCACAGACCCCATTCATTATTGCCTAGCTCTTTCAGCACCCAGACCGCATCAGCGGCTGCCTTCCCCTAACCCTGCTCAATGCTGCCTCCCCTTGCCCTTCCAGCTCTAGCCCAAGCAACCTTCACTGGAAGTTCTTGGTTTTATTTTAACCCAAGTCAGGATGCCCTGACCCCATGGAATCACTTAAGCAGCTTGAGTGACAGGCACAGCACTGCTTCATTTAACCTCCGCTGCTCTTCATACTAATTGTTTTTCCTCCTTCCCTCTCCTCACTAGAGCTACAGAAGGCTGAGATGGACACATGGGAGCTAATCAGTCAGGTTAGCAGGAGCTTGCTAATGTTCTCGATTAACTGGGTGACTGGTTGAGTGCTGGTCAGTGATGCAACTAGAAGGTAACACCAAATTGCTCCTCCAGCCATCAAAATCAAATGTTTATATTTCCCTGGTGGTGGCTTGTTCTCTCCCGCCTCCCCCTTCAAAGAGCGGCCTGGACCTAGGTCCCTTGGGATAGCTTAGTGCTAAACCCTAAACGTGTTCCCTGTAGGAGTTTGGGTTAAGAGGACCATGGGACAGAAGAACTACTGAAGTGCATCAGACCACAGCTTGTCTGACAGTAACCTGGCCAGTGCCTCAGGAAGATGGAAAACTTCATCTGAGAGGCATAGGGCCAGTGGTATAGTGCTGCATCCAGGAGTCTGTCTGCAAAAACTTCCACCTGCCCCCCGACCCACCCCATGATCAATTTGTACATTGAAGTGTGTGCTTTGAGTTCTCTTTTTAGCTTTGAACATATAACTGCAAATGTTATCAACATGGAATTTCAAAGCAGGAGGGCTCCATCGAGTTTGGAAGCTGAGAGCAAACACAGCTGTAACAACAGAGGGTGTATTCCCAACATCTGTCCAGGCATTTTGTTGCCTCCCAAGTCCCTAGAGATGGGCAATACAGGCGATCATGTGCCTTTAGGAAATAGCTAGGAAGAAGCCAGCACCATGCTCCCTAAATTGCCCTCGTGGAATTTGTGGGGTTCTGTCAGGGTTAGATGAAGGCCTAGGGGCCCTGACTGCTGAACTAGTGGGTTGAAACAGACAGAGATGGATGTCATCCTATCTCCTGGTGGATTGAAAGGTGTAACTCATGCAGTGATGGCTACAGGAAGCCTGAAACAATAGCTCTGAGTTGGGAACTGCCCATTAACAC
Source organism: Terrapene triunguis (assembly GCF_002925995.2). Taxonomy (NCBI): domain Eukaryota; kingdom Metazoa; phylum Chordata; order Testudines; family Emydidae; genus Terrapene; species Terrapene triunguis. The sequence continues at coordinate 28,214,079 of NW_020664447.1, forward strand.
CCCACTCCTATGAATGCTGAAAGACACTGCTCTGCACGTCCCCTGCCAATACCACCCTACTACAGAGCTCTGGACATGCCCCTGCTGCTGCCACTACATCATGGCTCTACCAGGGTGGAGTTGCAAGGCCACCTTTGCGGGGGTGGGGGGCTGAGTCCTCTCTACTCTGGGACATACCCTCACCCACTGAAAGGCAAAGGAGTGGTGACTTAGGGTGGCAGAGGCCCTAGAAGTGGTTGCAGGCCCCAGCAGATAGCTCTTGTGTGGGTGGCCTATGTTAGTTCATTCCAAGCAAGTTTGGTGCCATAGTGCAGGGGGGGGATCTTTGTCCCTGGATTGCTTTAATTCAGCCCTGAGTTCTGTTGGCAAAACAGGAGCAGCACCCCCCGCATTCCCCCATAGGCCTTCATGGACCAACCCTCCCATCAGTAATTGCTGCTACCTTTGGTGGGAGTGACTGTGAACTGGGTGCTCCTATGAGTGACTTCTCTGTCATCCTTGATTTAGCCAGCCTCTATCCAAGTGTCTTTAGTGACCAGCCTCCAGGAGTTTCTCCTGAGGCAGGTGCAGTGGGTGTGTGGGGAGCAGACTCTTGTGCTTCCTCCTAGCACTTATGAACTCTGTTTGATGTGCCCTGGACCATGGCAAATCTCTTTCATGTAGTGTATTTTCAGGGCCCATGAGAAGCATGGATTATCCTCTTGCCCCTGACCCTTGACCTCTTCCAAGGCAGCCGCTCTGTCAATAAATCTCATGAAGGCAGGTGCCTCCTTCTGCTGTGAGGAGGAGGGCAAGCTGCTTCTGCAGTCACCTGAAAGCATCGGGGAAGGACCCATTAAAAGAAAGGCCTTATCTGCGCTAAAGACATTTGAGTTCTAGGGTTTCAGCTTCGTCACATAGCAAATGAGTCAGTGATTTAAAATTCCTATACTCTGAGCTCTTCAGGCAGATTCTTTGTAAGGATAATGTCTGAAGTAGCATCCATGAATGAATAAGGCTTCCATGTTCGCTCTTGGCAGAATTCTATATTTATATTTTTTTATAATTGCGATGGATAATATCAATGTGTGTTTTCAAGCATTTTTTATTTTAACTGATTTAAAATTTCATGGTTGTGAAAATTGCAGGGGGGTCCAGACAATTTAATGATAGTCAATGAGATTCAAAAAGTTAACAGCCCTACTTGAATTGCAGGATGATTACCAAAAAAAAAAAAAATACAGCTGAGTTGTGGACAAGCTATGGAAAACTGTGGAAAAATAATAATGGACCTTATTTGCGGTAATATAGTCCATTATTACTTTTCCACGATTTTCTGCTGACGACTGCCCGAGGCTGAGTCGGGGCTCCTGCTGTCAGCGGGAACACGGGGCTGACTGAGGCCACCGTGGGCTCCCACTCTCAGCCCCACACATGGTGGGGCTCCTGCTGTCAAAATTGCGGTGGAAGCCTAATATTGCAGAATCCACAATATCGCAAGTTATGTAAGGCCTTATTTATAACCATTAAAACACATTGTCAACTTCTTACATCAAAACATACAGCATAAATAACCTTAAATCAATCTCAAAGTTCTCAAGCAGCATTTTTCTAACTGTGCCCATCTGTAAATTCTGATGATTATTGGTAGAATTTTTATTTTTGTGCATGGTGAAATTGACATTTACTGATAATCTAGCCTCTCTCTATATAGTGAAGCTCTTTCACTTTCTCGTTCAAATATAAAAGTTGATGCTGTGTGTGATATAACAGAATAAATCTGCTAAAATGCCTTTCTCCACTAAAAAGTCTTATCTACTCTAGCAACAGAATGACGATACGGTGAAAAAGAACTTAGTCAGGAATTCAGCACTCAGAGTATACGTGTAACCTTAACTGTAGTTGTGTGTATACATGTACATCATAGTACAGCTGTTAATACATGTTGGCACACTAGTTTCTGCAGGACCAAGTCCACGTTGCACCCCTGTGAAAGGCTGCTGTGCCTTTCTCCAATCCTTATACCTAACTGCGTCATTAAGTCCCAGTAGATCCCAGTGTGGGAGTATTTACCCTTCTGGATCCTGCTGGGGGGCATGCTCCGTGGTAAGCTTGTATATTCAAGTACTTCTAACTTCTTGAAAAGGCCTCTGAGGCTGAAACTTCTCTTGTTAGGATTCATCCCAGAGATAAATCCTATGGGAAAGGTTGGTTCACTTCTGAATTATGACTGGGACAATAATATTTCTCCCTGGGTTTAAAATTCAGGTTTTTACCATGGGTTAGGTCCTCAGAGAGGACATGTTCAGTCTGGAAAAAAAGTTATAATCATTATGAAAATCACATACTGCATGTGCATGATACATGTTCTGCTCATTTTAATAATGCACCAATGTGCAGTGCTCTAGAGAGACACTCATGAACAAGAATATAGCTGGAAAATCCCCTGCTGAAAGAAACCCAGCTGTGTTTGGTTGCATGGGTGACACTGTTTATCCAAATGTCACGTTTTACATTCAAACGTGCCTACTGCATGTGTTTGTTCGAATGTTCAATCAGAGTTCTTTCTCTTCACCAAGAAATTAAGTGCAAAATCTGTGTTAATGCAACGTTTTAAATGCATAAAAGGCAGGAGAGTCAAAGTTATTGTTCCTACAGTTAAGTTAATTTTTGCTATCCTTGCATGGAAAAGCTACTGCTATATATAGAATTATGAAATACTGCGAACATTAAATAGGGCTGTACTACTCCTACAGTGAAAACCATCACCACAGCTCTAACTTGTGTCTTTATTTCCATCCAGAACTATGTATTATCAGAGGGGTTTCTTTGGTTTTAAACCTGCACACACATTCTTATACATGCAGGGGTATGTGTGTTCTGCATACATAGATGTAAATATAATATGCATTTAATATGAAAGTCTGATTTCAACCTTTAAGCAACAGGGTCATGACTCTAGTTTACGTGAGTGCAAAAACAGATTTCTACCTCTCTATGACAAGTAGTTCTTTAATGGTCTGAGTCCTAAGGAAACACAGTGATTTAAAATTCCCTGATTTATTTCAGAGCTGACCTGTGCTCATAATCACCTGAAATAAACGAATCCAGATTGTTGTGTTCAGCCCTGTTCCCAACATTCGGTGACGTCTCCAGAGCCTTTGCTGAGGCAGAAGGGGGGGCTGGGCTAGCCTAGAACCCCTTAAAATGGGACTAGTTTCACAATCTTCAGAGTAAAGAGGTCTACACAAAAACAGTTCACGTCCCGCCTCCTGCTGGAGCCTATGACCAAATTGAGCATGACTTTGATCTTTAATACAGATTCTACCAAGCTGAGTCTGTGCGGCCCAATTGAATTTCTGCATAGGTGATAACATGGAAAATCTCTTAAGTGTTTCAAATGCACACATTACTGAATGCCTGTTTCAGAGTAGCAACCGTGTTAGTCTGTATCAGCAAAAAGAACAGGAGTACTTGTGGCACCTTAGACTAACAAATTTATTTGAGCATAAGCTTTCATGGGCTAAAATCCACTTCATCGGATGTATGCAGTGGAAAATACATACATATTTATCTTCCTATTGTATGTGCATACATACAGCCTAGCCTTCGTTGGTGCATCCGACGAAGTGGGCATTCACCCACGAAAGCTTATGCTCCAATACATCTGTTAGTCTTAAAGGTGCCCCAGGACTCTGTTGCTTTTTACAGATCCAGACTAACACGGCTACCCCTCTGATTGTGTGTGTGTGTGTGTGTGTGTGTGTGTGTGTGTGTATAGACACACACACACACACACACACACACACACACACACACACACACACACACACA
>NW_020664447.1:28217901-28243163 GCF_002925995.2 Terrapene triunguis
ACACACACACACACACACACACACACACACACACACACACACACACAATCAGAGGGGTAGATATATATAGAGAGAGATCTTCCTATTGTATTTTCCACTGCATGCATCTGATGAAGTGGGTTTTAGCCCACGAAAGCTTATGCCCAAATACATTTGTTAGTCTCTAAGGTGCCACAAGTACTCCTGTTCTGAATGCCTGTGTTGATTGGGTGAAGGTACTTTGCTTAGTGTCTGCAGTTACTGTAGCGTAAAGGTCAAACAGACTCCATACAAATGCTATTCCATAGATTCTCAATGGCAAAATATCCAGTAGCCAAGGGAAACGTGCTAGTGGGTCTGAGGTTAACTCTGAGCAGAAAAGTACCAACATTGCATGGCCCACCACCGCAGATGGGGAGTAGGGTCTGTTTTAAGGAGAATCTCAGTAGCCCCTTCATGGCTGGAATGAAGTGCACTTTTGCCTCACCACCCAGGGAGCAGTTATAAGGTAGTTTATACTGCCCCTACCCACGAGCAAGTGTTCTCATTGAAATAGAGGGTTGCTAGAAGTCTAGAGTGCAAGCTCTTCAGGGCAAGGACCTTGGCTGGTTGCTCTTGGAGTTGCTTAACACACCTTTGGACACAGTAGACATAAAGTCTGTATCTGTGACCTGCCCCTATACACCCCTCAGTCTGTTAGAGTGCCCCTCTGAAGATGGCATGTATTGGTGGATGGACATTCTTCCTGATTGAAAGTGTACCCTAGGCAAAACCTCAATCACTCCATCCGTGTTAGCCACCTCTCTGAAAGAGTCCGGGCTTGTCAACATGCCTTGGGTATGTTTCTCTTCCAGCGATGTTGGGCAGGATTCACCTCACGTGTGCATTTCCAGAGGGTGTCCCAGTCTCTCTGGCCTATATGTTCAAACTGGAGACTAACAGCTCTCTCCCCCATGCTGACCTGGGCACATTTCTGGTAACATCTTATCATGCCATCACCATGATGAAGGTTGGGAGCAGCAAATGTAATTAAATCTGGTTTCACTGATGCCATTCTGCTGTACCTTCTACAGCGGGGTGGGCAAACTATGGCCCACGGGCTGGATCCGGTCCATGGGATTGCCAGACCCATGTTGCAGCATGGCTAAGGCAGGCTTTCTGTCTGCCCTGGTCCCACACTGCTCCCGGAAGCGGACGGCACCACATCCCTGCAGCCCCTGAGGGAGTGGGGGGAGGGCAGAGGGCTCCATGTGCTGCCCTCGCCTGCAGGCACTGCTCCCCGCAGCTCCCATTGGCTGGGACCAGGGAACTGTGGCCAATGGGAGCTTTGGGGGAGGAACCCACAGGCGAGGGTAGTGAACGGAGCCCTCTGTACCCCCTCCCCCAGGGGCCGCAGGGACGTGGTGCCGGCCACTTCCGGGAGTGGCATGGGGCCAGGGCAGGCAGGAAGCCTACATTAGCCCCATTGTGCGCTGCTGCCACCCCAGAGCTGCTCAAAGTAAGCGGCACTGGGCTGGAGCCTGCACCTGAACCCCTCCTGCAGCCCCCCACCCCAACCCCCTGCCCTGAGCTCCTTCCTGCACACTGCACCCCTCCCACACCCCACACTTCCTTCCACACCCCAACCCCCTGCCCCAGCCCTACATTCATGGCCCTGCGTGCAATTTTCCCACCCAGATGTGGCCCTCAGGCCAAAAAGTTTGCCCACCCCTGGTCTACACTCTTCATTGAGCTATCTGTGGGGAAAGTCCGATCTTTGTTCCACTGGGGACACTATGTTGTCAGGTCAGGTTCTCTCAGACAATGAGCTCGTGGTCATGGGTGAGAGGAATGTACGCGGCTGAGTTGGGCCAGGCCATGGTTTCTATTTTTCCAGAAGGGCAGGCCGCTCGGGTAAGAAGCAGATTTTTTTTTCTTGTGTAGATACAGCAGAGGGGAAACTGTATCATGTCTGGTAAAGAGTGAACTGGGACCGAGAGACAGGAAAACTTGAAGGGATCTACTAGGTCACCCGTGCACCCAGCCTGGCAGAACTTGATATAATCTAGCTGTAACAGAGGGTCAAAAGTCTCCCAAACCATCCGCTACCTTCTCGTCTTCACTAGTGTGATTTCTCCAGCACATCCAGGATATTTCTGCTGACTTCCTGCACATACAAAGAAACATATTCCCATCGTCCTTATCCTCAAACTACTCTACTGCCTCCCCATCTGTTTCAGGCTCCAGTTCAAACCTGCACTCCTCTGTTTATAAAATTCTCCACTGACTTCCTCCAGCGGCCTTCTGACATCTTGTCTCTCTTCTCATCCCTCCCCAAGTGTCAGCCTCCTTTCTACCCCTTCACATAGTCTCACCACTGATGGTGTGAGAGCCTTTTCCTCTACAGCTCCTGCCTTCTGCAACACCTCCTTCCTGTATCTCTCCACCTCATTGACTCCATCTATTTTCAAATTTCATCTGAATCCATCTGTTTTCTTCTTTGGTTCTGAATGTAGCCAAATGTTCTGGAAGTTTGGATCCAGAATTGAAGTTTGCAATTTGGGCCCCTATTTCTCGTTTTCAGACAACGGCTGGCTCTTCAGAGACTTGTCAGTTCTGGGGAGACCTTTGCTGTGGTGCTGGTGGGCTATAAGTAAATGTAGCCCAATGCCCTTATAGTGACAGAGTGGAATATGGATGAGATCTGGGTTTATATTGAGGCTAGTTCTTATTTTCTCTAACTACTTTCCCTTGGCTACCAGTCTGGTATTAAATGAAATGCTTGGACCTAGTTAGTGTAGCAAAGAAGCTAGTTACAGCCCAGCTGGTTTTATATGATGGGGAAACTCCAGCAACCACAGCCATCTGATCAGTACTGTTGCAAATCTGGCAATTTGATGCACCACTCCATTGGAAGCTAATTAACGCCAGGCTCTTCTGGGCTAGGTAGGGTTACCATCCGTCCGGGTTTCCCCGGACAAGTCTGGCTTTTTCAGTGTTAAATGGCCGTCCAGGGGGGATTTCTAATGAAGTAGAAATGTCCGGGATTTCCCCTCCTGCGGAGTGCAGCGCAGCTGATTGGACGCCTGGCCTGATTGAAAGCCGCTCGCAGCCACTAGGGCCTCTAGCAGCCAGAGTCCCTCCCCCTCCCCCGCTCCCTCCTCCCCCACAGAGCAGCCGGTCCACGTGGAGCCTGCATTTCTCCCTCTGCCGGATGAGCGGGGGAGCAGAGGCTGCAGGGGGTGGGTGTGTGTGCAGAGGCTGCAGGGGCAGGGCAGGCGGGGGGAGCAGAGGCTGCAGGGGCAGGGGGGGTGCAGAGGCTGCAGGGGCAGGGCAGGCAGGGGGCGCAGAGGCTGCAGGGCGAGTGGGGAGCACGGGGACAGAGGCTGCAGGGGCAGGGGGGTGCAGAGGCTGCAGGGCGAGGAGGAGCAGGGCAGGCAGGGGCATAGAGGCTGCAGGGGCAGGGCAGGCAGGGGGTGCAGAGGCTGCAGGGCGAGTGGGGAGCAGAGGGCACAGAGGCTGCAGGGGCGGGGGGGGCGGGGGCTGCGGGGGGGGGGGGGGGGGGGGGTGCAGAGGCTGCAGGGTGAGGAGGAGCAGGGCAGGCAGGGGCATAGAGGCTGCAGGGGCAGGGGGTGCAGAGGCTGCAGGGCGAGTGGGGAACAGGGGGCACAGAGGCTGCAGGGGCGGGGGGGCGCAGAGGCTGCAGGGGCAGGGCAGGCAGGCGGTGCAGAGGCTGCAGGGCGAGGAGGAGCAGGGCAGGCAAGGGCATAGGGGCTGCGGGGCGAGTGGGGAGCAGGGAAGCACTTAGCAACCCCCAACCAAGATCAGAGCTGGAGGGAGGAGGGGGAATGTGGGGTGCTCAGAGGAGGGGGCAGAGTTGGGGCAGGGACTTTGGGGAAAGGGGTGGAATGAGGGTGGGGAAGGGGTGGAGTTGGGGCGGGGCCAGGGGCGGAGTTGGGGCAGGGCCAGGGGCGGGACCGGGGCCCCGTGGAGTGTCCTCTTTTTTTAAATGTTTGAATATGGTAACCCTAGGGCTAGGCAATGCAGTAGCAGGGTCACATTGTCCTCTGTTAGGCAACAGCCTCATCTGACATGAAAAGAGATGTGTCTCTGCCGATTTAATGAGTGGTAACTGCATACAACTATTTTTTTCTGTTGCTTCAATTCTCCTCCCTTTTTAACAGGAGGCCCAACATGACTGAGTTTCTCACTTTTGCCATCACCACCTTGGCCAGAAGGATGTTTTCTTAGGAATTGCATCAGTGGGGACACCTAGATACACCAGTGATGGGTGAATTAGAAAAGCTTTAGATTGACTAATAGAGAAAGGTCAGCTGGAATCAACCTCAGGTTTTCCTGGGCGTGAACATCTACTCTCTGGTTTGTCAGACAATGCAGGAGCTGCCTGTTGACTCTGTCCATTGGTGTAATCCTCAGTAAGCTCTTTCCTTACCCAAGAGGCTTAAGGGTGGCAATGGCATTCTGGACTGGAGTTTAGTTTTCCCTCAACACGATTCGAGGAACAGCTCTGCCACACGATCATTGATTCTCTCCCAGCCCCGCTCCTGGGATGTCCAGACTTCCAGAGCCCTGGTTTTGAAGACTGGGGGATTTATTATATATAAATTAAAAGTTTATGGATGGAGAAGCATTATGGCTATTGCCTTTGTCCCTTTGAAGATGCTCTGGGAGCAGACACCCTGAAGTTTACTTTGTTTTGCTTTCATCTGTCAGGCTTTTGATGTTACTTGATACTTTCAATAATATTGTCAAATCCTCTAGCAACTTTCATCCCAAAGGAACCCAAAAGCTTTACTGGCTATGGAATGAGGCCTGTGTCCATAAAGCAAGATGTCCTATTGGCTGCAGTATCATTATCTGAGAATGGGAAATGGCTAAGGATCAGGACTTGTATGCTTACAGCAACACTGAAATTCAGCTGCCTTTGAGAGAGACAGCAAGCACAGCAGTCAGTCAAGAGAATTTTAGTAAAAACCCCCTATGAAATCTTAAACTTCCTCTCTGCAGGGACATTTTTAAAGGTTTTGCCTGAAAATCCCCCTTGCACTAAATCATATGGAATTCAATTCCAGAACAATAAAGAGCTAAGCTGAACACCCTGAGATCTGCAGTTGCTCCAGGGAACCCCCACATTTCACATCTGGTGTTTAAACCATTAAAAAGGCCCACTGCTGCCACCTATGTAAGTCCCATGAAATACACAGTGGGGAGCTGTATTATGGAGATTCCTGAAGTGAAGCTGTCTGGTTCAGAGGGTCCATCCCAACTACCTGCTGATCAAACCTTTGGCATGGAAATTTGGCAAGGTTAGTTTTCATTGTGGTGTTTCAGTGCTGCTGCTTCTGATCCTGCTGTTAGTACTTTCTTCAAGTAGTGTATTCTAGTGTCATTTTCCTAAATACTACTTGTATTTTAAAAAACCCTGCAATATTATCTGGTAATGATCCAAACCACTATTGGCTGAATTCATCCTGGGTATAAGTCTACTGATTTCCAGGGAGTTAACTTAGATGTGGGCCCAAACTCATCCCTTACATTAGTGATACTGCAGCATTTTGGTTGATTACGGCAGTATGTTTCTAATGAACTGCAGCAGAGAACAGTGGTGTTGCAGTACTTGGAGCTTTTGCTCTAGTATTTTTTAAATAAGGGTGACTGAAAGCAGGAAGCACAGAAATGCAGCTGAAAAGAGATTTTTTTTTACAAAGTGATTGTTTTCCCAACCTCCTGGAAATTTCTGACTTGAATTTGGGGGAGTTCTGCATCTGTTCTTATCTTATCTTCCCCCAAATAATCCCATATTTAATTATAGAGTTATCACCTTGAAATGCTGTTGAACATGAGGCAAGAGCCCTTGTCACTGATCTGTAGTAAAAATCCTGGCAGGAGGATACTTTTGCAGCCTGCACCCTTTAATGCTTCTAATTTCATTAGTCTGTGAAAAGGAAAAGGCCCCCTTTCTTTCAGGAAGTTACTTTTGAAAGGGACCTGGCTCCTGGGATATGTATCCTTAGGGATCTCTTTCTTGTACCCGTTCCTCAGCCCTCTGGTAGGACCAGTCTGTGATATCATTGCACCGATGTTCCTTTCCAAAGTGCTCCAGCCAGACGGGTTATTTTGGTGAGCGGAAGAAAGGGAGGGGAGGCGGTGCCAAGGAGGCAATCCTCTTCTAAAGCTCCTGCCAGCCCCCATTACCCTTGAGTGCTTCTTGTCATCACCTGCTATTACTGGTGGGTTTATGAACTCCTTTAATAGCTCAGCTCGAACTGAAACCATTCTCGCTCCCTCTAAAGCCTCCAGCTCACCAGCTCCTACCCAAACACAAGGGCAGGGGAGAGATTCCCACAGCTGCCAGCCCTGCCCTAGTTATAAACACACACCGCCCTAAATCAAATACCGCCCACTGGCAGTTTAGGCAGAGTGCCCCTCGCTGGGAGAAGATAAGAAGTAACATCGATTTGTCTGGGCTGGAAAACCTGCCATTCCATTCCTAGAACCTGGAAGATAAAGATGAAGGCCCAAGCAGACCATACAGTCTGTCTCACTGGTGCCAAGGCGGATTTGTTCCCTACAGTACAGCACCAGGGGTGGATGAAAACATAATTTTCCTCTGCCCACCTCCATCTGCTGGCAGTGTGAGTTGGATCTCTACACTTTCTACTGCCATGTGGCCATGTATTCTCCTTCTGAGACAGCTTCTCCTTGTGGGTGCTGTTCACACCACATCCTCCAGTAGCTTCATTTTGGCATTCTGTGGTGTTGCTACTGCAAATCAGTCCTTGTGGCTCATCCTGTGCAGCAAGCCAGAGCTTTGTTTCAGTTGCTTCACCAACGCTCTCTGTCTTCTATCCCTGGATAGCCTGAGTCATGACCTTTCTTACCCTCAGCTAACCACACTCACATGTGTTCATTTTCCTTGATCACCTCCCCAATCATGGTGCTAGTGTGCAGCTTACACGGAAACAAATGTTAATACAAAATTTCAATCAACAAAAAATTGGAAATCAAAAAAAGGGTGTCCCCAGCTCAGTAGCTAGAGCACTAGCCTGCTAAACCCAGGGTTGTGAGTTCAATCCTTGAGGGGGCCACTTAGGAATCTGGGGCAAAATCAGTACTTGGTCCTGCTAGTGAAGGCAGGTGGCTGGACTTGATGACCTTTCAGGGTCCCTTCTAGTTCTATGAGATAGGTATATATATTTCTCCCCGCCCTACTTTTGAAAGGGTGGATGTCCCGCAAACCTGATTTTTTTTTTTCCAGTTTTCCTTTCATTGTAAAACTGAAAATTTTCAAAGGAAACTATTTTTTTTTTGTTTTATTAGACTTTTTTGTGAATAAATTTACTATATATACAATACAAAAGAATCAGATGGTTTGAGATTGTTAAACTTTTTCTCCCTTTTTTCCTCCTAAATAAAACTTTGACAAACACCTTGATTTTACACAACACTTCAGTTTTGAAGAAACTGCATTTTTTAGTGGAGAGCTGCTCTGTCTAAGTTTTTCTGACCAGCTGTAGTAGCCACTGAGAGCCACAACCTTAGACCACTAAGAGGAGTCCTGTAACCCAGTATCAATGGCCTGTGTCTGTAGGCAATAATGCATCTTGCTACTTCCCTTCACCTTTAAGTCTTGAGCCTTTGTGCAGCTATAATGTACCTTATTCTCCCCTCTCTAACATTAAGGTTCACAGAAGATAGGTTTCCCTTCCTGGTTGCCTATCTCATCTCTTCTGGGGCAAGTTAACAACAGTAGATGTGTCACACTAACAAACGAGTAGCTCATGCATTCAGTTGCCCAAACTGTGATTTTTTTCAAGTGAACAGGAACACAAACATAAACACAAATATAGCCATGCAGAATTCAGCCCATTCCATGGTCGTCCCTGGTTGGTTACGGGGTACATTCTATTTGGAAGACATTTTGCTAAGCAAAAACATTGGCGGCCCAACTATTCTGACCACAAAGGATCTAGCACAATGGGGTCTTGGTCCATGACTAGGGCTCCTAGGCACTATGATAATAAAAAAATAATTGATAAGTTGGGGCAGTATTTTCTGCCAACTGCAGATCAGTCTATCTGCTAGGGCACCTGCTTATCTCCAGCTATTCACAGTCCCAATTTAGGGGCTGTGAGTGGTGGATGATCTACCCGTTAATGATATTTTCTTTATACCTTCCACTCCCACCCCGTTTGGGTACCAAAAATATCCCTAGCCTGTCCCATCCACACCAGCTATCCAGTAAATCTATTTCTAAACATTTATAGTTTCATACAACATTGTATTTATACAAATTACACCTCTACCCTGATATAACGCGACCCAATATAAGACGGGTTCGCATATAGCGCGGTAACCCTGGGGCTCAGGCAGCGGGGCTCGGGCGGTGCTTTAAAGGGCCCGGGGCTCCGGCTGCTGTGGGGAGCCCCGGGCCTTTTAAATCACCGCTGGAGCCCTGCCTCTGCTACCCTGGAGCTGCGGCAGCGGGGCTCAGCCGGCGATTTAAAGGGCCTGGACTCCCCGCAGCGGCCAGAGGCCGGGGCTCTTTAAATCACTGCTGGAGCCCTCTGCTGCTACCCCAGGGCTGCGGCAGTGGGGCTCGGGCTCCCCGCAGCAGCCGGAGCCCCGGGTCCTTTAAATCACCACTGGAGCCCTGCCGCCCCTACCCCGGGGCTCTGGCAGCGGGGCTCCGGCGACACTTTAAAGGGCTTGGAGCTCTGGCCGCTGTGGGGAACCCCGGGCCCTTTAAATCACCATCGGAGTCCTGCCGCCGCTACCCCAGGGCTCCGGCAGCGGGGCTCGGGTGGCAATTTAAAGGGCCTGGGGTTCCCCGCGGCCGGAGCCCCGGGCTCTTTAAATCACCGCTGGAGCCCTGCCGCTGCTACCCTGACATAACGGGGTTTCACCTATAACGCGGTAGGGATTTTTGGCTCCCGAGGACTGCGTTATATCGGGGTAGAGGTGTATTCCATCCCCTTTAATGCTGACCTCCCAGTCAACGTGCACCAGCAGAATAATGCACAGCACACACGTTCTTAACACAGATTTTCTTTCCCAATCCCATTTTTCCTTAATAGTTCAATTTTGTTTCAAAAATGTTGGTATGTCCTGTCTAAAACACAAAACAATCCAACTCCTATAAAATCAATTCCCTAAATTCTCGCCCTTAAGCATATACATAAACTTTGGCATTCATAGGAATTGCCACATAAACTATAGAATGAACAATAAACAGTACTGTCATCATAGGTGTCTAGCTGAGGTTAGTTTCTATTGCACTAATTAATATTTAGCTCTCTGGGCTAAGATCTAACATAATATCTACTCAGCAGAAACAGCTTATCCTAGCAAACCTTTAATTTTCATTGAATTCAACTTACTGAGGCATTTTCTTTTCTGCTTATGGCTTCTCTATGAAAGTCCATGAACTAAAATGGTAGGTCCCCGTGCATTGACATTCCCCAATTTAGTCCCTCCCTAGGCCATTATTTCTAAAGCTCAAAGAACCCTCTTAGGAATTCTCTTTTAAATGGGCCAAGCTTTTCAAGGGTTAAACTCACACTGCTCACTGCCACCCTGTAGCTTGGTTGATCCCAAAGTGGACCTAGCTGACTCTTTCAAGTGTCAACTCTTTCATGGCCTCTGGAGCTTCCCTTGTGCCAGAACCCTTGTAAAAATACATTGAGGTTGGAGCATGTGTGTAATGGGTTGGGGGATGGGATAAGAGGACTCACTTCTTCACCGCACCCTCTCTGTTGCTGGTCCGTCTCCATGGTTTAACACTCGTGATTTAAAGAATCTGTTCCCCAGACCCTGCTTTTGGCTCAGACTCTGTTTGCAGTTTGCAGCCACTGCCAAAAGTAACTATTATTAGTCTAAGATGGGATAAATCCCACTGCATTCAGCCACAGTGTTCCAATTAAATCCCTATTACAGGCCTGCTAAAGTGGCATGGCTGCTGAAGGGGAATTTTCCATCTCTCCTCGCCCAGCAGCATCTGGCTGGCTGCTCTCTCTGACGTTCCCTCCATCCTTCCCATGCAACAAATGTGCTCTATGCAAGTATTTAAAGAGCTGCAGTTCTGCCCTCAAACAGAGATTTTCTGGGTGTTTCTTTTCCCCTGCTCTGTCACTAGCAATGTGATAGTTTCACTTCTTTGGTCCCAGCAGATCCCAGACTAGCTGTTATTTTTCTTGTCATATAGTACGTTTGGATCCAGAGAGCCCCATTGCTAGCTCAATTGAGACTGCACTAACCTTGGCTATCATGATGCCCACCATGGCATGAGGGCACCTTCCAGCCATACACCAGAAGACAGGAAGGAACTTGATTGTGGGTACAGCCCAGAACGCCTTGCTGAAAAAATGCTGCTTTCCATATTTATTTTGTAGAAAACTCTGCACTAGCATGTGGCCATGTACTTAAAGACTGTTGCTATGATGCAGAATCAAATGAGGGTAGAGTCAAGGTTATGTATGCACCCTTTACGTCTGCATTCCCTAACTTGAGTGCTTAATGTAATTTTTTATATGGAATTTCCTAACTGTTTTGTTTTTATTTGTTATGAATAATTTGGAAATATTTGGTTTAGTATCACCTAAATGATCTATGGATCAACTGTATCCGGTCCCTAGCTGCCATAAATCAGTGTCATTCTGTTGAACCGGCTGAGGATTTGAGGTCCACAAAAGGAATGCATCTCTTGTGACACGTAGGGGCTGCAGGGCCCCTGCCCTGCTCTAGCAGAACTTTAGATGTCCCCTGTCCTAGCTGCCAACCTGCTAAGGAGAAGCGGAGCCAGGCTTTCATCCTGAGCTCCTTAGCAGAAGTTCAGCTCTGGATTTTTGTGACTGCCCAGGAGAGCTTTGGGCGTGGAAATGTTCATCCTTTCAGAACTCCCTAGGAGCCCATGTGGGGGGAGGCCTCATGTAGCAAGGATAAAAAGAGCATATACCAAACAGGGATAACAATCAACATGCAGGCTGCTGGCAGCCACATGCATAGTGAGCATCCTGGTGTTGCTCCCTAATATTCTCCATTAGCAGCCCACATGCATCCTGGGGAAGGAAACAGCAGCAGAACAAAGCCCAGGGAACAGACAAAACAGGAAAGGGACAAATGCTCAAGATCCTTGTAAATGAAGCTAGTTTATTGAAACAAATCCGACCCTCAGTCATCAGCTTCATTATCAAGTGCTCTTATGACCCTGTGCTCCTCCATGTTGGTGCCCTGACTTCCTGTTTGGTCTGTGTACTTCCCAGCTGTAGCCATCAGATGTCCTCAATAGTCATATCAATACTGCGCAACCTTACATATCTGGTTTATCAGGGCAACTTGTTCCTTGACCAACGGTATCATTTTCTTGAGCTCATCCAGTCAGGATGGATTTGCCTTTCTCTGGTCTCCTATGCACATTTCTTTTCTTTGTTGTGAGACACTACTCCTCCATGCCTGTGTAATGAACAAGCCATTAGTTGAAGGAGTTTGAGTTGCTTTTGCAGTTTCTCTAACTCATTCTAGGCAGCTGAAGTTAATCTTAACAAAGGTCGGTTAAACAGAGCCTAGAGCCATAACACCTCAAGCTGTGATCTCAGCAGGGTCAGCCCTGGGCAGTACGTGGATGGGAGACATCCAGGGAAATTCTCTGTACTGATGAGTCAATTCCAGAGACGTAGGAATTGCCACACCACATCAACCTAGTGGACCATCTAGGCTACTACCATGGCCACTACCAGATGCTTCAGAGGAAGGTGCAAGAATCCCTGTAATGGTCATGTTATTCTATAACTGTCCACAATGGATAGTTTGATCTTAGTGCCCATCAATAGTGACTGGCTTATGCCCTAACTCAGGAGAATTTACACCCCTTTATAAATGATTTGCCCTGAATAATGTAAGTGTGAATGTTTTTATTACTCATTAAAATATTTACTCCTTTTCGGAATACTGCTAAGTTTTTGTCCTCAGTAATATCATGTGGCAGTGAGTTCCACAGGTTACTTGTGCTAACAGTAAGAGACCAAAGAGAAGAATTGGAGATAAAGGGGCTGGGCAGAATCCTTACAATTTTATTTACCTAAAGGCCTTCTGAACCATAATCCATCAGGGATACTAACCTGTGTTCTTCCTTTGATGTCTTACCAGGCCCATGAAGCTATTGGAGACAGTGACTATCCTGATGGGTAAGTATTAACCCCTCTCCTACCATGTGACTCGCTTGTTGAAATCAAACCAGCAAGCACTGGTTGTGTTGTTGATGAAAGGCGATGAGAGGAAGGTTCACGGGTCAGTAACTCTCCAAAGCTGTCCAGTGACCTTCCCCCTGCAGAGGGATGTACCCAGCCCAGGAGACTCCTCTTTCACAGTGTCCGGTGGTAGTGAGTGAGAATAGGCTATTTGTTTTTTCTCTCCTGCTATTCAATTCCCTTTTCCTCTCTCCATTGTGTGATATCCCAGCAGCGCTAGAGTCAGAATCTGAGCAAAGCGTAGACAGTAAAGGGTTAAAGTCCGAACCTTCCCCCCCACCCTCCTCAATACCCCATGGTTTGTAAACGGTTTTACAATTAACCTGTAAAAAGCAAGAGGCTGATTACTGCAGCCCAGAGTCTGTCATTGTCTGGACAAGTTTCTCCCACATGCAGCTCTGCTGATACACCTCAGTCCTGACCAGCAGCCCTCCTTCCCATATCCCCTCTGGGCATGTCCTGAGCAGAGACTGTCCATCTTGTTGAGCTCAGCTGTGTAGTGATTTTTTTTAAGTGAACCAAACATCCACAAGTGTGACAGATACACACGCTCTAGTCCCCAAAACTCATTTCATTTTTGACCTATGCTGGATTTGAATCCAGGTCTTCAAAGCTCAGCCCAGTTGGGGCCAAAATCAGCCTGAGAGTAAGAGGTCACAACACCCATTGAAGCCAGCCAAATACCTACTAATTCACTGGGGCTGAATATCTCCTACTGGATTCCAGCCAGCCATCCTGCCACATGGCTTATGGTATTTGCACAGTGTGATGAGCATGGCAGGCAGATTCCCTGAATTGGGTACTGATGCTGATGCATGATCCTGAGGATGGGGCAGCCAGAGGATGATGTGCTTGGAAACTGTGCTTGGTAACTGATTGGCTTTGCTGCAAGGGCTGCATTTTAATTTCCTCTCAAGCAGTGAGCTCCCTTACTGCAGCCACTCCTTAGTGGGCAGCTGGGGCAGGGGTGTCAGTTCTAATTTTAGCTGAGTTCTGGGTTCTATTCCTCCTCCCCCCGGGCAACATGGTTCTTCTTTCTTTTGTTGAGACATTTTTATTATGAGCCCCTGTCTTGAAGTCCCAAGGCAGCCTTCTCTCATTCCAAGTGCATTATGTGATCCTTCACGGTGGCTACTATAAGGTTAATGACTTAATGGCAGTGGTTTGAAATGAAGCCACTGCTGGAATTCAGCTATCAAGGGGCTGATGAGGAAATAGGTGCACATAAATGAGGAGCACAGGTGGTGTGGAAGGTGGATATAGAGGCCAAAGCAGATAGAATCTGGAAAACCCCATCCAGAAGCATGTGAGTTTTTTACTCTTTTCCTGGTCTGCTGCATAAGCAAAATCCCCTGCTTAGCCGCCAATATACTTTATTGGATGTGTGTGGGTGAGTCTCCATCACAGGGTCCACTCACTGCTAGTGGCGCCTCCTCCTGACCATCCCGGGGATTAGGCCTGCCAGGTCCTGTCCTCCACTGGCAGTGTCCAAACTCGTCGTCCTTTCTCACCCTGTGGGCCCCTCTCGCTCCAGGAACTGCAGCCTCCACATTGTGACTCGGCCCTTTGGCCAGGTCACCGTTATCCCCCTGGAAGGGGGAATCACAAAGTCTTTCCGGAACAAATCATCCCAGGCAGTCCACAGTCCTTTGCCTGGTCTGTGCACATCCTCAGTGGCTGGTAGGGGAACCCATGCCTGCCCTCTACTCTGGGTTTCAGCTCGGGGCCCTCCAGTCAGCAGCCAAGGCTGCACTGTCCTACCTTGCTGCTTTCCCCCTGAGTCTTTCCTACCTCTCTGGCGCTCACTCTGTCACGGGGTTTGCTGGCCCAAACTGCCTCCTTCCCAGGGAATAATTGCAGGCTACCTATCTCTATCCCCCAGACACACCTCCCTTCTCCCAGGAAGTGACTACCGAGTGCTTCTCCTGCAGCCCCTTTCTGCTCTCAGCTCCTGGGCTTCATACAGGGCCCTCCTGTTCCTGTCCAGCTCAGCCTTGTGTCTAATCAATTCCCTGCTCCCTGGCTCCTCCTCCAGGTGTGGTCTAGGAAGTTAATGGGCCCACCGGGCCACTTTAACCCCTTCCAGTCTTGTGTGGGGTGACACCCTGTGATGTGATACTCCATATTTTTTATAGAAATATGCTTATGATATGAACATGGCGTAACTAAGATGTATTTTACGCAAGATGGCTCATGTAAGGTATCATTGGAAAGGTTATGATTTACTGAATGTAATTATCCAATTTGTATGCATGTATCATTTCTGTATCTGGAGTTAGGAATATTGACTTTGTAACAATTACAAATTTGGTTATACTTGGAGACGCCCACCAGACAGTAAGCAATCAGCCTTGATGGGCCATTAGGAAAAGACAATAAGTCTTTAAAGATATGGCTCTGCCATCTTCTGGGAGTACTTTCCTGTGGACGTTGCAAATAAACCTGGTTTCATGGTTGCTTTGACACTGCAAGGTCAGGTGATAATGTCACCTGGTATAAAGTACCACCTTCGACACTGCTGGTACTTTTCCACTGGAGACAGAGGCTTCCCACCTTATGTAAATTCTATTTAAGGCTGGGGAGTAAAGCAAACAGGACTCTTCTCCATTGCCTTCCTGCCCAAGAAAAAAGACAGCTGAAAGTACCTGAAGAACCAAAGGAACTGAGCTGAGAGAAAGGCAAGGGCTGAGTCCAGACTGAAGGCTAGTCTACACTGGCAACACCAAAGCACTGCCGTGGCAGGGCTTTAATGTGGCTTGTGTGGTCGCAGCAGAGCGCTAGGAGAGAGCTCTCACAGCGCTGTAAAAAACCCCACCTCCATGGGGGGTGTAGCTACCAGCACTGGGAGTGCGGCTCTCAGCACTGGTGTACTGTCTACACTGGCGCCTTACAGCACTGAAACTTGCTACGCTCATGGGGGTGTTTTTTCACACCCTCTGAGCGAGAAAGTTGCAGCGCTGTAAATTGCCAGTGTAGACAAGCCTAAGACAGGAGTCTAGTCTGCAAAGAGAAATAACTGGAATTCTAAGCTACAGAAACTCTGCAACGTGCCTAAAACAACATTTTTACATTTACATTTTGTAACCTGTGTCTTGAGTGTGTATTAAGCTTAGTTTGTGTGTTTTGTTTTATTTGCTCAGTAATCTACTTTGTTCTGTTTGCTATCCCTTATAATCACTTACAATTTACCCTTTGTAGTTACTAAAACTTATTTCCTGTTTATAACTTAACCCAGTTTGTGCAATTCATACCTGGGGGGAGGGAGGCAAGAAGTTGTGCGTATCTCCCTGCACATTGAGGGAGAAGGTGATTTTTATGAGCTTGCGCTGTACAGATCTTTCTATACAGCGCAAGACAATATTATTTGGGGATTACTCCCCAAAAGGGATGTGCACATGAGTCCTGGGTGAATCCCTGAGCTGCTTCCTCCTACACACAGCTGAATTTAGTCTGTCTGCACCTGCGTGTGGCCTTACCCGTGTGCATGCCAGAGAAGGCTTGAGGGCCTGGCACAGCTAGGACAGGGTGAGGAAACCCAGGCTGGTGGAACAGGAGGAACCAATGGAACCCTAGGACTCCCTAGGCGGGGAGTCAAACCCCTCACAAACTCCATCACAGTGCCCTTCCGGTGTCTTGTTACAGCTCTTAATTTTGGGAACTTTATTCAGTTTTTCTACCTAGTCAGTACAGAAATGTCTGTGCATCACTTTTCTAAAGCCATGGTAAAGGATCATGGTAAAGGATCAAAGCAACTACTCAGTCATCATGATAGGATACTGCTGTTGGAGGTGGAGAGTCCCTTGACTTGAGCATTAGAGCCTCTTGGGGTTCCTCCGTCATGAGTATTGAGGAAAGAAAGTGGGAATACAATGCTGCTGTTCAAACCACTGTGTATATATCAGGGGTGCAAATGTTTCATTGACCTGGGATTGGGACAAGCACATGCCTCACATATAGCAAAATTGTTAGTGAATTATGCAAGTCATTCCAAACTCATACTAATAAAACCTTTATACCACTCCATGCCATCATGTATTCTCTATATGTCACCAATCTGAGTGGTTTAGAGAGAGGGAGATTAAACATTTCCAGATCCCTTTGTCTATAAAGCCAGGCTCTCTCCGTACCATCAGCTCAACTGTTCAGACTTCAGAGGGCGAGGAAAATTCTAATTCATAAATTTTAGAAAACTCTTAAACAATTGGTTGTAGAGGATCAACTTCTGCCATTCCAAACACTGCAACAACAATATAATCTACTGGTTTAGTTGCATAGCGTTACCCACAGTTTGAGCATCTTTTGAGGGACATATTTGGTCCTGAGGTACTGGGAGCACCAAAGACTTCAGAACTGGAGACGTGGAGAGGGCTTCATAGGTTCACCAACCAGCTGGATCCTATAATGACTTACTGGTCCAGAATGCCCTCCCTAATTTAAATTGTTCCAGGCCTGGCTCAGGCAAAGAATTGTGTATATTTTTGAACCCTACCCAATGGATAAATGCCTTTCAAAACATTAAAACCTCCACTACTGATCTATAATTAAGGCTGATCCAGAAGAAAAATTATTTCATTCACACTGATTCCAACATAGGCTACAGTGCATGGGCCTTGCCAGAACAGACTATGGCTGGAGAGGTTGGTTTCCCAGTGCCACTCTGGTTCAGATGTTTTGGGACTGTCCCAGGATACAGTCCTTAGGCTAGAAGTAGGTAGGCTTAATATGATAATTGATACCTCCTTTAAAAATTACTTCCTAGAACCATGTTGGGATATATTCCATCATATCGGAAATTCTCCAACTCACAGAAAGCTTGGTTCTCTTTAGCAGTGCTTGTAGCCAAACAATTTGTTATTGCTTCGATGGAAGAGCAGATTGACTCCAGGGATGGAAGCTTGGATCACCATCTTGGCTGACCTGGCAGCTGAAGAGCAGGTAACATTTTGGAGAAGAGGGACCTCAGACAAATTTGAAGATTTGGTTTAACTTTTCAGAAATCTATGGAAACAGATATGTCCTCTTCTTTCCCCTCCTTCCCTTACTTCCATCCCTCCCATTTCTTTACTTTTTTGTTATTTATTTCCCAGGTCAGGAAAAGTGTGGGCCCCTTACTGAATGGAGAAGGCAACCTAGTGACAGAGGATGTGGAAAAAGCCAAGGGTCGGTCCTGGGGCCAGTTTTGTTCAATATCTTCATTAATGATCTGGAGGATGGCGTGGATTGCACCCTCAGCAAGTTTGCAGATGACACTAAACTGGGAGGAGTGGTAGATGCGCTGGAGGGTAGGGATAGGATACAGAGGGACCTAGACAAATTAGAGGATTGGGCCAAAAGAAATCTGGTGAGGTTCAACAAGGACAAGTGCAGAGTCCTACACTTAAGATAGAAGAATCCCATGCATTGCTACAGACTAGCGACTGAGGGTATGTCTACACTTACTTCCTGGTTCGGCGGAAGGCAATCGATCTTCTGGGATCGATCCCGGAAGTGCTCGCCGTCGACGCCGGTACTCCAGCTCGGCGAGAGGAGTACGCGGCATCGACGGGGGAGCCTGCCTGCCACGTCTGGACCCGCGGTAAGTTCGGACTAAGGTACTTCGAATTCAGCTACGTTATTAACATAGCTGAATTTATGTACCTTAGTCCGAAGTGGGGGGTTAGTGTGGACCAGGCCTGAGTGGCTAGGCAGCAGTTCTGCAGAAAAGGACCTAAGGGTTAAAGTGCACGAGAAACTGGATATGAGTCAACAGTGTGCCCTTGTTGCCAAGAAGGCTAACAGTATTTTGGGCTGCATAAGTAGGAGCATTGCCAGCAGAGCGAGGGACGTGATCATTCCCCTCTATTCGGTATTGGTGAGGGCTCATCTGGAGTATTGTGTCCAGTTTGGTCCCCACACTACAGGAAGGATATAGAAAAATTGGAAAGAGTCAGCAGAAGGCAACAAAAATTATTAGGGGGCTGGAGCACATGACTTATGAAGAGAGACTGAGGGAATTGGGATTATTTAGTCTGCAGAAGAGAAGAATGAGGGGGGATTTGATAGCTGCTTTCGATTACCTGAAAGGGGGGTTCCAAAGAAGATGGATCTAGACTGTTCTCAGTGGTACAGATGACAGACCAAGGAGTAATGGTCTCAAGTTACAGTGGGAGAGGTTTAGGTTGGATATTAGGAAAAACTTTTTCACTAGGAGGGTGGTGAGGCACTGGAATGGGTTACCTAGGGAGGTGGTGGAATCTCCTTCCTTAGAGGTTTTTAAGGTCAGGCTTGACAAAGCCCTGGCTGGGATGATTTAGTTGGGGATTGGTCCTGCTTTGAGCAGGGGGTTGGACTAGATGACCTCCTGAGGTCCCTTCCAACCCTGATAGTCTACGATTCTATCATTTTTGCCTTTTTTTTTTTTTCTTTTTTTTTTTTTTTTTGGGTGGGGAGAAAATTTCCATAAATATAGATTACAGAATCACCAAAAGACACTTTTTTCTAATATAGTCGTTCCTGCAGAGGCTAATGTTAATGTGCCTGATAAATGCTGGTTGCTGTTAGAAATGTAACTCCCTTGGTGCTACATTAGCTCATATGTTTTAGGAATGCCCCTTTATCAAGAATTTCTTGTATGAGGTGGGTCAAAGGACTGTTTAGATATTGGATGCTAAGTTGGATCCCTTCCCTTTAAGTTTCATTCTTGGCTATAGTCCTGAGACTTGGAGGATACCTGATAGTGAGATGGCATTATTCCAATGTGCAGCTTTGGTCGCTAAAAAGTTAATCCTGCAAAAATAGAAAAGTCGATCTCCACCAAACATTTATGCCAGGCTCAGTGATATGGCTGACCTTGCAATTAACAAATGATTGGCATTCCACACAAGGGAGATGCCCAAAAAATTCAAAGCAATTTGGGCTGACTCTTTAGAGGGCTATGATTAACGTGGACCCCCAAGACAGATATGTTGTTTCCCCTCCCCTCCCTTTATCCTACCCCTCTTTACTTACTTTGTGTATTATGATGAATCAAGTATTTTGGTATAGTTGTATTTGGAAAAAAATATTTTATAAATATCAAAAAACAAAACAAAAAGCCCACCTCTTAAAAAGGAGCTGAAATGCTTTTCTATACATTAAGTCACATAGGCCAGGTCCACTATCTTGCAAGGGCTAGTAGCAAGCGCCATAGTCCAATGGAAAGTGGGGAGATTCCTGGCTTTCTGAGCTATAAGCCTCCTTTTCTAGCCCTGAATATTTCCTGAAATAGCAAACCTTAAACCTGCTGCTAGTCCAAGATTGAATATTGTCCATTCTAGGCCTTGTCCCAAGGTAATATATTGGGAGACATTGCATACTTATTGGGGGACTATTTAAAAGAAATGGTCATTGTTTGAAGCTACTTAGGGGTCTGCAAGGTTAGTTAGTAGCAGTCCCAGCAGAAGTGGATTAGTAGGCAGAATGAATGCATTGGGGTCAAAAGTGTACGATGAATCCAGTTTGACATCTCTCTGCAACTTCTCACTTTATAATACAGTTAAATAGTATATCACAACCCCTGTTTCCATTGTAATAGCTGATGATGGCTGAACCTTGAAAGACCCTGCAATTCAGCTGGACGAATCCTTCACCACACCAACAAGTGGTACAGTTTACACTGGTCATTTTGTATGTGTTTTGGGCTGAGTCATTAGAAAAGTGTACAGCTGTTCCTTTACTCCAGGCGCTGTATTCAATCTCTCTGCCCAGCTACTAAAGAACTCCTACAGGCCAGTGGAGGGTACTGGGAGAGGCTAGGTTGGGAGGAGATTTTTGGCTGCAATTCCCTTTCATGCTTCTAAACCTCTTAGTGCATGCAGCCTTCCTCCTCTCCAACAATTCTCACACAGGCACCCATCATACAATTTACAGAGCCAAAAGGGCCTCTTCCTACCAGCACAGGGAATTGGCTGGTTGTTGTGGATGACTGAGTTTGACTTGTGATTATTTGCCCAGAGGATATAGCATTTTACTGCAAACAGTTGTCATGTATGAAATCCCATCTCTAGTTCTAAGAGTGAAGCTAATGCTAGTAACTCAGGAGTGGTACATCAGTCCAGCTATTCCCAGACATCCAGTATGCATGCAAGAATCCTAAGACATGGGAATGACCTTTCTGCACTTCCCTGAGACCCTACAATCCCTTCTTTGTGTCCTCTTCCCAGACAGGAACTAAATGAGACAGTAATCAGCCTGTATGTTTAATTAGTGCAATTTCCAGGCATATTGCTTATAGGCTGTATATAATATGCATGTCACAGACAGTAGCGATGGAAAGATTCTATTACAGTAGGCTATCTCATCCATCCCCATCTGGCCAGTGAGAGATTGTCTACTATAATCAAAATTAGACTGGTAAAAACCCTCCGATTAAAGCAGCCCAAATGATGAGGTTTTCAGCACTTCCACAGCTGAACAGGTCTTTCTGCTAGGAAAAGCCATTTTATCCCATCACTGCTCATTTGTACCCTCTTGGGCCACCCCAAACAATTCATCTCCATTCTATAAAACTGAGAATCAGAGGGTCGCTGGATTATACCACCTCCCTCATGTAGCTTTTCCTGCAGAAGCCTGCTGAGATGTTTCTCTCCCGCCTCCAATGCACAAGTCGCATATCTCCAAATCTTTCAGTAGCTGCCACTCACCCACTCCCTATGCAACAGATAATGGGATTGGGGACATGGGATTTTTGATATACAAGGGGAGAAGGTGCCTCCATGGATGCTATACATTCCTAAAGATGACATTGTAGAAAAAGGCTTAACTTCCAGGATAATGAGACAATAGGCCAAGCTGCCATGGGAGGGAGGTGGAATCCACATCACAGGAGAGAACCTATTTTCTGTCCTGGAAGCCCAGGTGTTATACTTCTGTAAAGAGGATTAAAGACTCTTAGGCCTGGTCTACACTAGGCTTTTATGTCGAATTTAGCGCCGTTATATCGAATTAACCCTGCACCAGTCCACACCACGAAGCTATTTAGTTCGACATAGAGCTCTCTTTAAATCGATTTCTGTAATCCTCCCCAACGAGGGGAGTAGCGCTAAATTCGACATGGCCATGTCGAATTAGGGTAGGTGTGGATGGAAATCGATGCTAATAGCTCCGGGAGCTATCCCACAGTGCACCACTCTGTTGACGCTCTGGACAGCAGTCTGAGCTCGGATGCTCTGACCAGCCACACCCCGGGAAAATTTGAATTCCTTTTCCTGTCTGGGCAGTTTGAATCACAGTTTCTGTTTTGACACCATGGCGAGCTCAGCAGCAGTGGCAACGATGCAGAGCTCTCCAGCAGAGATGGCCGTGCAATCTAATAGAAAGAGGGCCCCAGCATGGACGGATCGGGAAGTCTTGGATCTCATCGCTGTGTGGGGAGATGAGTCCGTGCTTTCTGAGCTGCGCTCCAAAAGACGGAATGCAAAGACCTATGAGAAGATCTCTAAAGCCATGGCAGAGAGAGGATACAGCCGGGATGCAACGCAGTGCCGCGTGAAAATCAAGGAGCTGAGACAAGGCTACCAGAAGACCAAAGAGGCAAACGGACGCTCCGGATCCCAGCCCCACACATCCCGTTTCTACGAGGCACTGCATTCCATCCTAGGTGCGGCTGCCACCACTACCCCACCCCTGACCGTGGACTCTGAGGATGGGATATTGTCCGCGGCCGGTTCCTCAGCGGACGGGGAAGAGGAGGAAGGAGATGAGGAGGACGAGGCAGTCGACAGCGCTAACAACGCTGATTTGCCCGACAGCCAGGAGCTCTTCATCACCCTGACAGAGATCCCCTACCAACCCTCCCCAGCCGTTATCCCAGACACAGATTCAGGGGAAGGATCAAGCAGTAAGTGTTTTAAATATCTAAACATTTATTTATAACATAACTGGCATATTTAAAATATTAACAATAGCTAAAGTGCTTTCAAACATGTAAACATTTATTTAAAACAGAACAGGAAGATTTAAAATATTAACAGTGGGTAAAGTGCTTCAAAACATGTAAACAGGAAAGTCCAACAAAACGGGAATCTGTGCAAAGTGTATCATGATTAGTCTGTCTTTGGGCGCTTCAATATATAGTCTATTTTCAAAAAATTTCACAATGTCCGCTTCATGATTATACTGCCCCAAACGCTGCACTCTTTTGTCCCTCCAAGGGCTCCTAAGCCAAAAACTGGTCAATGTATCCGGGGATAGAGGCGACATCCTCCGGGGAGAACTCCTCATAGGTCTCCTGCAGGTGTTTTTCAAGCCTCATGAGCAGGTTCCTGGGCAGGGAGAGCTTATTAGGCCCCCCGTGGTATGAGACGTTTCCCTGCCACAACGCCAGCAGGTACTCGGGGATCATGGCCTTGCAGAGCATTGCAGCAAATGGCCCCGGTTTCTGCAGGCTGTCCCGAAGCATCCGCTCCTTCTGGCTCTCCGAGACCTTCAGGAGGGTGATGTCTGGCATGACTCCCTGCTGTGAATTAGGTAGGGGAAAGTTAGTATTGGGACTGCTTGCCCGTCCCTTTACAGAACTGCAACCGCCGGTTTACAGCCACGCGGTTTACAGCCGCGAGGGGGTGGGACAGGGCCAGAGTTCATGCTTGCAGGATTGCTGCCAGCAGAGACTCGCATTGCTTTCTATGTGAAAGGAGGCCAGTGCCACTCTTAAAGTTTTAAGCAGCCACAAGTCTACGGCTTACCATGTTTGCCATCTAGACAAAGTCCGGTGTCCTGCCCTGCTCCTCAGCTCGCCACAGCAAGACCGCAGGCACTGTAGGCGAGGGCCGAAAATTCGACCTTGTCCTCAGTGCGCGTGTGATAGGTGCTCTGCATGGTCTTGTTCACAGAGAAAGACTATGTTCTCTGTTCACAGATACATTGATCTGTCTCAGGAATTCACTCCCTTTTTCCAATTCCCACAGCCCCATCTGCCCAGAGGCTAGCGCACATTAGGAGGAGGAAGAAGAGGACACGGGAAGACATGTTTGCTGAACTAATGGGATGCTCCCGAGCACAGGCAGCCCAGCAGACACAGTGGAGGGAGAACTTGTCCCAAATGCACCGGGCAAACATTGAACGGGAGGAGAGGTGGCGACAGGAGGACTGGCAGGCTACTCAAACGCTGCTTGGACTAATGAGGGAGCAAACGGACACGCTCCGCCGCCTTGTGGATGTTCTGCAGGACCGGAGGCAGGAGGAGAGAGCCCCTCTGCAGTCTCTCTCTAACTGCCCTGCCCCGCCACCAAGTCCCATACCCCCCTCACCCAAAGTCCAAACACGGAGGGGCGGAAGGGGCCGTGAAAAATTTCACTCCACCCCTGCGGACTGCTCTACCACTAGAAGGCTCTCATTCCCCAAAATTTGAAAAGTCCTTTCCTACCCGCCTCACACAAGACCCCGTCCAAGTTTCACCCCCCCGTTCCATGTGCGGTTGTTAATAAAAAATACGTTTCTGTTCATTACTGTCTCCATCCTCTTCTTTTGGAGGAGAGTCTGTCTGAAGGGGGGGGAAGGGGCTTGGTAATTGGACAGGACAGTCACCTTTAGCAGGGGGCAGGTCCAGCAGCAGGGCACATATACAGTGCAGTGACTAGTTATCCTGGTCAGTCTGGGAGGTGGTTTTCATGTTCTGTGTGGTGGGGGGGGTGGTGTTGCTCTGTGACTTGGTGGCGGGGGAGGGCAGTTACAGATCTTATGCAGCGGTCCTTACCCTGGATCACAGAGCCGCGCAGCAGGGGATCTGTAACCCTCCTCCCCCTGCAAGACAGTCACATAGCCGACACATACACGCAGTCCCGGCCAGGAGGGCTGGCAGGCTCCGTTGAAACAACCAGTCTACCACCGCAGAGCCTGTCATTCCTGGAGTTTAGAAGCATCATTTGCATCACAACACTAAACCCGACCCCCGCCACAGTCTGCGTCCCAGGTTTAAAACATTCCTGCGAAAACAGTAATAAAGACAACGGTGTCCATTAACAAAACAGAACAGATTTTATTTTTTGGGAAGGGGGTGAAGGGGGTATGTAACTGGAGAGGATAGTCGACGGCAACTGGGTAAAGAAACGGGGGCAAGTTCAGCTTCTGTGTCCACAAACTTAAAAGTCACTGGGTACCCTGCTCAGCCTTGAAACTGGCTTTCAAAGCCTCCCGGATGCACAGCGCGTCCCGCTGGGCTCTTCTAATCGCCCGGCTGTCTGGCTGGGCGTAATCAGCAGCCAGGCTATTTGCCTCAACCTCCCACCCCGCCATAAAGGTCTCCCCCTTGCTCTCACAGAGATTGTGGAGCACACAGCAAGCTGCAATAACGATGGGGATATTGGTTTCGCTGAGATCACAGCGAGTCAGTAAGCTTCTCCATCTCCCCTTGAGACGGCCAAAAGCACACTCCACCACCATTCTGCACTTGCTCAGCCGGTAGTTGAAGAGTTCTTGTGCAGTGTTCAGGGCGCCAGTATAGGGCTTCATGAGCCAGGGCATTAGCGGGTAGGCTGGGTCCCCGAGGATCACTGTAGGCATCTCCACATCCCCAACAGTTATCTTGTGGTCCGGGAAGTAAATGCCTTCCTGCAGCCGTCTAAACAGACCAGACTTCCTGAACACGCGAGCGTCATGAACCTTGCCCGGCCATCTGACGTTGATGTTTGTAAAACGTCCCTGATGGTCCACCAGTGCTTGCAGCACCATTGAAAAGTAGCCCTTTCTATTGATGTACTGGCTGGCCTGGTGGCCCGGTCCCAGGATAGGGATGTGAGTCCCATCTATAGCCCCACTGCAGTTTGGGAATCCCATCGCAGCGAAGCCATCTATGATGGCCTGCGCGTTTCCCAGGGTCACTACCTTTGACAGCAGTACCTTGACGATTGCCTTGGCTACTTGCAGGACAACAACCCCCACGGTAGATTTGCCCACGCCAAAGTGGTTCGCGACTGACCGGTAGCTGTCCGGCGTTGCAAGCTTCCAGAGGGCTATGGCCACTCGCTTCTGGACAGTCAGGGCTGCTCGCATGCGGGTGTCCTTGCGCTTCAGGGCAGGGGACAG